>NW_015555744.1:719272-728682 GCF_001515605.1 Sinocyclocheilus anshuiensis | reverse complement strand
TTTTTTTCGGGATCTACTGGACAGTGATAAAAATCTACCAGTCGATCGCGATCGACGGGTTGGCGACCACTGCTCTAGTGGATGGTGCTAACATCACGTCTTTTTTCTTGTAATGTTACAACTTCATTCTTGAAATCTCAGTATGATGCCCTTTTAGAGCTACATGCCATTTCGTTTAATAACATACTCTTTTGGGTCCAAAAAGGTTGTGATAGAGGGTCCGAAATCTCTTCCTGGTGTAATTGCAGCGATAGGCTCCGCCCATGAGGTATTCAATTACCAATCCGATGTCAATCAGACTGATGCGGTAGTCAGGGGGCAGGTTACCCTGAAGACAAGAAGGTTACTCATGGCAACACTGTACCTGTGCCAACAGTTCTGGCTATGAAAATACAAACAAACGGTAAGGTCAGAAACGACCCACGCTCTCAACTACATACACACCCATACGTTCTCACTCCACAAACACACCAACATATTGCTAGAAGGAATCAAGATAATTGAAGATTTTCTGATTCACCTTGAGGTAGATCCAACTGAACCCTGGATATTCTTGCTTGGAAAGAACACACAAGGTCAGTGAGACATATATATTTATAAATACATACATATACCATTCAAAATTTGGTAAGATTTTAAAAATGTTTTTGAAAGTTGGGTATTATACTCATTTATTTGATCAAAAATACAGCAATATTATGAAATATTATCACAATTTAAAATAACTGTTTTCTATTTCAATCCATTTTTAAAAATGTTATTTATTCCTGTGATTGCAAAGTCGCATTACTGCAGTCTGCAGTCCCATATGATGAAAGAAATCATTCTAATATGCTATTTTGGTGTTAAAAAATATTCCTTATTATTATCAGTGTTGAAAACAGTAGTGCTGCGTAATATTTTTGTGGAAACTGTGATTTAATTTTTTATTTTTCATTTACTTTGATGAATAATAATTTTTTTTTTTTTAGTTTTGAATGGTAGTGTATATATGGGGAAACAGACAGTACAGTGAGATCCAAAAGTCTGAGACCACACTGAACCCTGGATATTCTTGCTTGGAAAGAACACACAAGGTCAGTGAGACAGAATCATATTAAAGGGACAGACATCCCACGGAGACCAAGCAAGTCTAGAATCAGGGTTTGGTGCCATATTGAACTGATCGTAAAAAAAAAAAGAGCCTCTCTACAAAAACAAAAACAACAGAGAGTTAAGAGCGTAGGAGAGAGAAAGGAGAAGAATGGAGTCCAATAATGGGCAGGACAAAGAAAGAGCGGGGGGAAGTGATAAGGAGCGATGCCTCAGTTGCTAATTTAATGATTTGACTCATCTTTACGTTTATGCCGATATTAGTGAGCTTTTCTAATTAGAGAATCCTTATCAGGGTGATGAAATTTTGATTGTAAGACTTAACAACATGAAGCGAACATGAAGACCTAAGATTCCTCCTTGCATTAGATCTATGAGCCAAATCCATTTGAGCAAAATTACATCCCACATCCTGCCTTCAGACTATGATAACTACTGTAGACTCTGCTCTGGTTCTGTAATTACCAACGCAGAGCGACCACAGATCTTCTAAGCTGGGCTAATTACTTCAACCTCAGCAAATGCCACAAAATGCTTCAACTGGCTGATCAGAATCACAGGTGAAGCTGCATTTCAATTGTGCAAGAAATGCTGTGCTAGAATCAGTTGATGTGACACCCAGTTTAACATGTTAATCTCTAGGGACACAGAGAAGGTTTGCGCCTTCAAAGTACAAAAAAAGTATTTTTTGGACAAAGAGAAGACTAGACCAAAAACCTCAGTGCAGGTGTACCTGCACTGAGTCTTTTACAAGTTGAAATTGCAGTTCATGCACAAATGTTACTACATAAAGACTGCGAAAATCACCAGAGTGCAAAAAGAAGGCAACCGTGTGCCCCATTATGCCTTGAAAATGCACTTAGGAATAGTAACTAAGAAAAACTAACTACACACGAGCACCCTAAGAAGCAACACACCCATTGTTCTGACTGTTTTATTGTCTGAAAATCACTGAAACGAGCAAGAGAGGACACAGACAGAAAAAAAGCAACTAATTGGCCAAATCTCTCTGTCCGGCTAAGCAGCAAGAAAGACACCTTTGCTAAATGTGCAACAGAAATCTAAGACTAATCTACCACTTACACTCACAGTCTGACATCCACTCACACACGCACACACACACACACACACACACACACACTGAGTTCTTACCTTTTTCACATCTCTGACAAGGTGGTATAAGGTGTTGGATGGACCATGCCTCTATTTAAGGCAAACAGAAACAAATATAACCTTTAAAAAGTTACATCTAACCACAAATAGTACTTGAAAAACAAATAAGAACATGTGTTGTTGTTACCTAAAAGGGACTGTTCAACCAAAAGGGTGTGTAAATTATACCACAAATTTCATTTCTGGGTGAACTGCCCCTTTAAGAAGCTAAATCTACCTGCTATCACCTTTAAAATTACTATCCATGTAATTAAATGTTAAACGCTATATTTTTGGTCTTAAACCACTTTATCACAGGTAAATTTTTTTCAGTGCATATGCATATTTTTTTCACTATAGGTCATTATATATATATATATATATATATATATATAGTCGCACCGGTAGTGACGTCATGGCTGTCGCCGGCCAACGAGTTGGTGTTTTTTCAATGTATGCTTCAGACATGGGTCACGACGAGGCGTTCCCCATAGCGACCCCTAGAGGACGCAGTTCGAAGTTCCCATGAAAGGGAACCTAAGATTTAAAATCTCATTCAAATCTGACATAGCTACATTACCGTATTATAGAGCTCTTCAAGTCTGGACAGCGTCAGGAAGCGGTGTATGCTCACTCCATTCTCAATCAACAGCTTCACAAAGTCCACTCTGTCCAGCACCAGTGCGTCCAGCATAGACTGCTCTAGAGAGCCCACCTAACCACACATAAACAAAGCTTACAGGTCCAGAACCCACACCACCGGCACACACTAGAACAGACATACAGGTGCACAGCAATGAATCAATTTCATGAATTTTAATCTGGTTGAAATGCAGCCCACCATCATTAGCATCTACTGTGTATAATTAGAGTCAGAGTTACACAGAAGTGCTTCTAGTCCCCTCTGTAATCAACATCTCTGTATCTATATCTAAATGAATTACAGAGTTGGAGTGAGTGGATATTGCCTACAGGCCACTGCTGTCCATAAATGAAGATCTGGCTTCGAGCGATGTCAACTCTGTTCCAGGCCAAAGCCAGGCTCAGTTGATCTGGAGCTGATGCATTGGCCCCTGGACAGACAAGCAAAAGGGCACATAATTAAGGTTAGTTCATTTGCTTTAACAAAACCATATTAAAAAGCCCTGGGGAATATGTTAACCCTCTTAGCGCCAAAGTCGCAAAATTGCGACAAGACGTCATACTTAATAAAATAGACTGTTGTTCCTAATATGGTGTAATATCTCATTTTTATTCCCTACCACTAGATGGCAGACATGTAGTACTTCGATTCTAGACCAAAATTACGTCACGTTCCTATTCAAAGTGTTCGAGGAAATAGCAGAGTAAGTGAGCTATCATGTACACCCCACATAAACTTTCGGTCATGCCCAACATTTTTCTAATTTACAGTAGATGTCTATCTTTAAGCCCTTTCAAGCCACAAGCTTTTTAAATCTTGATGTCAAAATCCAGCATTTTTTCCCAAAAATCCCTGGCGCCTAAAGGGTTAACGAGAGCATATACAATGATGGATGCGGTGTGTAACTAAATGCCTATTAAACATTACTAATCTTACAGTCTGATGTCTTCAAAATCATTTGCATGCTTGAACCCCCTTAACTCCCATTGATTCACAAGCGCCTCTCACAGCAGAGAATCCTAAGGAATCCCCAGCTCTCGCATCATTGCAATGCATAGCGTTATGCCTGTTTAAAAAGCTGATTCTAAAGATAAATCACAGAGGAAAGCACTCTCCAGGGTCTCTGGCTCTTTGCTCCGCTCCTGCTTCAAGCTAATAAACCTTCCCCCTGAGCAGCAGGACATTTGTCTTTACTTACTCTGGCCTGGTGCTTCTACATTTACTTTTATGAGGGTAATCTTTCCAGACACAGTCTATTAAATAGACACCTCCGTGGCTTGTCTAGGTGTCGCCATGTATTAAACCATATTTGCATAATCTCAGTTAAGTGCTCGGAAATATCCTGCCCGACTCTGTTAAACCTAAAATACGGACATGGAGGTCTGTAATACTCGGAAATGGCCATGTGGAGCACCTTGTGCTTTTGAAGTTCAGGATGTATTTAGTAACTATATTGATGCCAGATGAAACAAGTCCTCAGCAACAAGAAGGCACTGTATCAGCAAAGATTGGTCACATAATTATGTATAATTAAGTCTCTGAGGATGAGCTTTAATTGCTGTTTTCTGTTGCTTTGAACTCTAGCAGAGGTTAGCTTTATGTTCTCGCTTTAATTTCACACTACATCGTAATAAATCCTTACACTTTCAGTATTTGTCAGATATTCACAACTGTGTTCAATGAAAAAATGCAAAAGCCCTTTTCGCATGGATAAGACTGAGCTACTGATAAAAGCGTGATATAATATTCCATGTTTCCAGTCATTAGCATATCATATACTCTCTAAATCAGCAATCAAATGATTCACTTAGTTTGCTATAAAGACATTTAAGATAGCAACAAGCATGCATTTTAAAGTACATGCAAGCATTAGTGATATAAATATGGCCTAAATTAATCAAAAATACTATACAAATATCTGTTTTTTGACTATATATCAACTGATATACATCCCTTATACATTCATTAAGGAAAAAGAAGAGAGCTAGGAACTGCACGAGTAAATAATTCTTTAGATGCGCTGCACAGTACTATGAATTATGCAAAAGCCATGCTGCTGGCTTTCAGAGCAGCTCATGGAGCTCTTGAAGAAAAGGCTTCACTGGAATCCCATCTTTTGTATTGGATTTAAAAGTGGGTCTTTAGAAGCACAGCCAGTAGAGCTTGCACTTTACTCACTCCTTTCAGTGTTAAATGTGATGTTAACCTGACAATTGCAGGCACTAAAAAGTTGGTGGGCAGTAAAATGGAAGTTAGTGTGTGATCAGAAATATCTTTGGATGCAATCTATTTATGAAAGATATAATGTTATAAGTAAGATGGGGAATAGTACTTATAGTTTTATGAATGTTTTGACTGACAGAACCTGAAGGACACTTCTGTGAATCACTTGGAAACTCACATAAAGATGTTTAAGATAGCCCTCATGATTATTTTACAACCAGGGGTCTTCAAACATTTATAGGCCACTGATCACTTTTGGTTTATATTAAAATTGGGTTATGTTAAAATAATCATAATTAAAATGATAAAAACACAAAAAAAACAAAGATGTACAACATTAAACTGACATCATCTTTTTAACTCTTTCCCTGCCAGCATTTTTGAAAAAAGTTGCCAGCCACTGCCAGCGATTTTGATGATTTTCACTAAAATTTCACTAAAATCTCCAGAATATTTTGCTGTATGAATATTTGAATATGCAATACACAAAAATAAAGATCAGAGCCAGTTTTATTCTAGCTTAAAGCATTATTTTTTATCAACACTTGAATGTAGGTAGGTTTCATAAAAATGCATACTTTTGAGCAAAAAGGTGAGAAAATCATATTTTTTTATCAACAACTACATCTGGGTAATATTCAGTACGATTATAAAAGCATAAATCCAGTAAATCACTTCTATCAACACCGCCAAAGCGTGCACAGACATACCACTTCCTGGATCAACATTTTACTCCGTAACATTATGCAGTTTTCATTTATATGCTGCCATTGCTGATGATCGCATTATTTTTCATATGCATCTGTTTACATAAGAGATCGCTCGTTTCTCCGTCCTGTGCGCATGTGTTTTTGTTCGGGAGGTTTTGTACTCGTTCAGAAGATGTGTAATAGCGCCCCCTAGCGTATAACAGTGAAAACACGAAAAGCCGTAAAAACCCGTCTTTGGCGAGGAAGCGTTGTCTTCTAAAAGACGAGATAACTCGTCAATGCGGGTAAAGAGTTAATATGGTTTTACAAAAGAAGTACCAGAGGTACATATCAATTTGTAAGAGTTATGTACTTCAATGAATACGGGGGAGACAACCGAACATTTATTTAAACTTCATAAATTTTAGCTTTGGTCGAAAATGATACTGTATTTTTTTATTTTTTCCCCCCCACAAAAATCTCCCCACTGCAGACCCCTGTTGAAGACCGTGAATTAAACCAACAAGTTTATAGATACATATGATATGAGCATCCACAAATGTACAAATATTACCTTTCAGAAGTGCTGTTAGAATGGCCAGATCAATGTCCTGGTGTCCCTCTGATCCCATCCGAAACACTGTTATCTGAGGAAGAGAGATATTGCATTATTGCTGGCATCACATGTTCGTCACAACTGTTTGAGTATGATAGCATGATAAAAGCAAATAAAAAAAGTCTTGGCAATAGCAAAGAGAAATGACAAGAATAGAGCTAGATGGATTTACAGAAATACACTGCAAGCACCGCCATAACCCGGAATTGCAGTTCTGTATCACTGCAATGTCACACATGAAGGGCACCTTACAGCACCATATGCATCGCGTGTGTTCAGAATTCCAGAACATATAGCGTACAGGCCATTAATCTAATGCCTGTCATTTGAACAAGCCACCTTTCTTTCAGTAGCCATTTTCCATCTGTGTCTGGTATGGACTAATGAACTTATGCGTGGAAGTGGGAGGATTGGTTCAGCCTAATGTCAATGGTGTTTTCATTTTCATCCCCTCAAGCCACCATGAAATGATGGCACATTTAGGGTGTGTGTGAGCTTGAGGAGGGGTGGCAGTGGAATAAAAAATTGGAGCACTTCAGCGAGCTTAAATAACGGAACATATAATCCTTCAAAATGTCTTATAGTTCAGAACTGATGCATAAAAAGAATCATGCTATGCTTAGGTCTTGTGTGGTGAGGTTCTGTGTGCACTATGAAATCTTTTTGCTGCTGAAATTGATGAGTAAATGGAATGTAATCGTATCGAACAAGCACTTCATCTCCTCTACAAAGAGTATGGTGACGGCCAATTACTGAAGTGACAGTTATTGATGACCCTGCTGTGACTATGGAGGTGACCCAGCTCTGTGTGTGTGTGTGTGTGTGTGATTGAGGCATGAGTGATATTGACCTTTACAATATGTCCCTGTACAGTATATGTCAATTGAACCCTTACAGTTTTCCTATAGAGAACAAATGCTATGATATTATTAATGTATTCATTTTCTTAATAATAAATGAAAAACATTTTCTTTTTACATGTGTGTGTGTGTGTAAACTCCAAACAATCAACCTTAGTTCATCCAATAAATACAATTAAAAAGTTTCATGTTTCCAAACAATGAAACTCAATGGGGTCCAAAACAACACTGTACCCCATTGGGGAAAAAAAATAAAGCCAAAAAGTGAGGTTTGAACAGACATGAGGTTGAATAAAATTGTTCCAAACTATGAAAGTCATTGGGGTCAAACACAACACTGTACCCCATTGAAAAAAAAAAAAATTGAAAACAAAGGAAAAAAAAACAAAAACTGTAAGGTTGAATAAATCATGACAGAATTCACTTTTTTGGATGAACAATGCTTTTAAATTCAACACACATCACTCAAACACAGCAGGAGAGAGAATCAGACACTGTTAGTTCTTTCTAAAATTTCATATCCATATCGAATACACAGCTGACCTATGGGACATGTCTGTGATTTATGAGCATGTAGTAGCTGAATAGGACAGGTCAATAATGGATATTTAAATAATCTCTGTGTGCCTCAGAGGACGTTTTAACAACTAAAGCACCCATTTGCTGCTGAAAATTTTAACCAGGTTATTCCTCTACTAATATTAAGCTATATTTGAAAGATGGGTAATATTCTGCAGACATTACAGAGATCTTGAAATCCACCTTGGCCAGGCTGTCATGTTTCAAATCAACCTCCATCATCTGAGTGCCAAAATGACTTCGGTGACTTTCGCCCCACTGCATTTACTCCAGTCATTGTGTGATTCTAGTGTTTTGAGAGACTGGGCAATGTGGGTGTCACAAACATTAAGACCACCTTTCCACAACGGACCTCTAAGCACACACCTGCAAGCACAACTGCTCCATGGATGATGGCATTGCATATGTCATCCTTATTGCACTTTGTTACCTAGACAACAAAATCTCATATGTCAAACGGCTGATGTTTACTTCATCTTGGCATTGATCACAGTCTTTCCCCAGACCCTAACAAACTTGCTGCAGTTAGACTAAGCAAATAACTCTGTCTTCCTAGACAGTCGTTCGTAATACCACGAGTGTATCACCAAATATCAGAGCAATCATTAAGTCTGCATTCAACGCCTCTATTAGCATCACTAATGGTTAGACAGCCTAGGGAAGAGGTGAGACCGCTTGCAACCTGGTGCTGGAACAACAACCTCTCTATTAATGCTATAGTAAAAAAAGAGATGATTGTTTACTTCAGATGGTCCAGAGCAGTTCATTACTCGCAGCGCATCAACAATGTGGCGGTGGAGATAACAGCAGCCTTAGGTTAATGGGTGTTTGCCATCACCAACAAATTGTCATTGGCCCTGAACGCCTCTTCTTTGTTGAAAACAACACAATGGTACCTCAACATCCTAAAGGGGCATTCACAATGACATTGATTAAATCGCTGGAGGTCACAGCGTCTTTCAACTGACTGTTGGTTGCTAATAGCATTTCTTCTTAGTGGCAACTGTAAGAGGCGGCGGATGGCGTCTTTATTTCCATTGGTAATCGCTGTGTTGCATCGCTGCTATTTTGCATACAGTCCAATGCTCGCAGTTGATCATGTCACGCTGTCGGAAAGCTCTGCCAAACACAGTGTAAATTTCAGGAAAATGTGGCCGTAACATCTCGGTTACGTATGGTAACCCTCGTTCCCTGAAGGAGGGAATGGAGACGTCACGTCGGATGACCGACGAATTGGGATCTCGCTTAGAGAGACCAATCTACTTCGAGTGTAAACTAAACAAGCCAATGCACATTGGCATGCGATTATTGCATCCAGCTGCCGCTGATCACAGCGTGAGTATAAGTAGGCAGCAGATGCAGCGCATATTCAGGTTTTCGCTGAGGAGCCGAGCCGGTGACCCGGCCGCTCAGCGGTGGTACAGGAGCTGTGGCGACGGGACGTGACGTCTCCGTTCCCTCCTTCAGGGAACGAGGGTTACCATACGTAACCGAGACGTTCCCTTTCAGTCGGTCACTCTCTACGTCACGTCGGATGACTGACGAATTGGGATCCT
>NW_015555744.1:702005-718831 GCF_001515605.1 Sinocyclocheilus anshuiensis | reverse complement strand
CTAAGCGAGATCCCAATTCGTCGGTCATCCGACGTGACGTCGAGAGTGACCGACTGAAAGGGAACAGTAAATATTGATTGGATACTGTTCTTACATGGGCTGGAATGAACTGTGACATAGAAGAGCATTTTTATCTGCCATTTGTGAAATCACACAACGTGTTCGAGGCTAAACCAAGGCAAATGCTTCTCACAATCAACTGAATTGATTGTGTTTTTAATTTGAAATCACAGTCAGAGTGATCTAGATCAATGTGTAAATTAAACAACGGTAAGTTACAGGTAGGATACACTTCTTTTTAATATGAACATGACTTTTAAAATCTGAGCAGATTTTCAAACACTAGGAACCATACACTTGCAGACTTTGTAAATGATAATCATTCACTAAACAACCGAGTGAGGAACTGTCAGTTCTGTCTACTACATATGTCACTGTTGCTTCCTAAAGGAACTGTTGCTTTTTATCCACTGCCAAGGGATGTGCTAAAAATGATTACTTTGATAGCAATTTAACTTTGATAGTCTGAAGCTAAAAAAAAATCTGTCTGTGCCCAAAATAAACAACATGATTTTCTGCCAAATATACCCAAAATCTGCAGACTGGCTCTGACTTTTGGCATCAACTGCAAATAGTGTATTCCTGTCTTAAATCAGTGCTCTTATTGATGAAAAACAAGTTTATTTGGGAATGAGACTGATTTGGCAAAAATACCTCTGGGTACCAGTAGCATTTATGTGGCCAGTCAACATTTTTTTTTTAATTGTACTATTGGATAATTTCAATAAAATTGTGTTTAAAACTATCAGAACACACAGAACGTCCTTCGACTTGCATTAGAAAAGACCAAGAGCTCGTCTGAGAAATTCCACTCCAGGTAGTAGTAGGACTGGTTCTGTAAAATTTTTAGGTGGGGGATAACAAAAACTTTCAGCTGAAAATGAATGAAAATGAATCAGGTTGTTTTGTCGCTGTACACAAAAACTTTAAGGAATATTAAAAGGATATATTCTGTTTTAAATACAACTACATGTATTGACATTATATTTGTGACCCTGGACCACAAAACCAGTCTTAAGTCGCTGGGGTATATTTGTAGCAATAGCCAAAAATACATTAATTGCATGGGTCAAAATGATTGATTTTTATTTTATGCCAAAAAAACATTAGGGTATTAAGTAAAGATCATGTTCCATGAAGATATTTTGTAAATTTCCTACTGTAAATATATTAAAACTTAATTTTTGATTAGTAATATGCATTGCTAAGAACTTAATTTGGACAACTTTAAAGGCAATTTTCTCAATATTTAGATTTTTTTGCACCCTCAGATTCCAGATTTTCAAATAGTTGTATCTCGGCCAAATATTGTCCTATCCTAACAAACCATACATCAATGGAAAGCTTTCAGATTATGTATAAATCTCAAGTTAAAAAAATTGACCCTTATGACTGGTTTTGTGGTCCAGGGTCACATTTATTAGCAGCAATGTCACATTACTATAGAAAATAACACCAACTTGTCCCTCAGTTTGCAAACACTAAGGCAAAATGTGCTTATTTTATACTTTATAAGTTTATTTAGTTCTTGTTGATTGGAGGGTTTAAAACGGAACTGTGTGGGTCTTATATAAATTATTCACTGATTTTATACATGTACACCGTACACGTTTTTCCTTGAGTTGAATATATTTTCTGTGGTATCAACAACAACATTCTGTTGATAGAATTGTAAATATATTCAGGAATATTCCTTTAAGATCTCCCCATCCCTCACCAGCCTCTACAGGTGCATCAAAGAAAGCGTACTGACCTGCTGCATAAGTGTCTGTTATGGAAAAAAACCCTGCAGTGAGTAGTGAAAATAGCCGTCCATCACATAGGCTTGTCTTCCTGCTTTTAAAGGTAATCTCTACATTGAGAAGTGTGAAATTATGGCCAGCGGGAGCTACTGGGGGAAAAAAAGCTAAGGAGTTTCTCTCCTGTTATGCACTATTTATAACTCTACACTATATTTAAATTTAGAGATTAAAAAAGAGAGCCTTTTCCCATGTGGCATCAAACCTTCCTGGAAATGTTCAGGTCACACTCAGTTCAAGTCAATACTAAACCTCATCTAAATATCTGGTTTGATACTTCAGCAACCCGTTTTATTAATCAGTCAAAACATCTGCAAGGAATGGTTTTTAATTAAAATCAAATTGTAATATGATTCATCTGCGTAAAATTGATGGAAGCAATGAATCTGAATGTTAAGGACGAGATGGTGTGTACTTTAAGTCTGTATCTAACGCTCATTGGAGAGCTGGCGAATGCTGTTCTCGCTGTACGGTGGATTGCTTCATGCATCAGTGACCCAGGCCCATGGGCAAACATTCATCTTCATTTATCAGGGGCGAAATTTCCTTCCTCGCCCTCCCTCCACGAGCCCAGTGCTTTCACATCATGTTAGATCCTACTGCAGCGCTCTACTCACTGTTCCTCACATCTGCCAGGGGTTCCTCTGTCTGTCAGCTGTCCATCCACTTGTTCACCCATATAGTCAGTAGTCACTGACCCGTTCGGCATGTTGCCGGATGTGACTCCATCTTTCCATCCATCAACATCAGCTGAGACAACCCAATAGCTGGGT
This sequence comes from Sinocyclocheilus anshuiensis, assembly GCF_001515605.1. Taxonomy (NCBI): domain Eukaryota; kingdom Metazoa; phylum Chordata; class Actinopteri; order Cypriniformes; family Cyprinidae; genus Sinocyclocheilus; species Sinocyclocheilus anshuiensis. The sequence continues at coordinate 716,199 of NW_015555744.1, read as the reverse complement.
CAAAACAACCCAATAGCTGGGTTTGTCCCTTTTTAACCCAGCATTTTTTAGAGTGTAAGAGTAAATAACAATTATAATAATGATGATAATAATAATAATAATAATAACTAGCACCTGTTTGTAAGGAAGCTTGTAAAGTAACACATTTCTCTATCCAATGCTGTCACGTCAGGTGACAAAAGAACGAATAATTCGAAAGAGTCAAGAGATGAACTAATCAATTCTATTTCTGGCTCAGACTGCATTGGTTAAAGTGTATGGGGCTGTCACGTGATGAACGAACGACTCAAACCCGAAGACTTGTCAGATAAGAGGTGAGGTGAGCTAATCATAGACCCAGGTAAACAATGAATTAATCTTTTCTGTTTCTTATAGCAGTTTTGTATTGTTTGTAGTGTGATCAACGTTTGTGTTAGTAGACGTGTTAGGGAAGTAACACGTAACATTTTAATTATATTTTGCTAAAATTAACGAAATGACTCGAAAAAAGATTCATTCATTTTGCTGAATGAGACTCAAAGGTCAGAGTCGATAAAATGATCCAAACTTCCCATCACTACAGCTGAGAAATATATCATCCCCTGAAACATCACTCTACTTTCTTTCAAACTGTGAAAAATAATGACTGTTGTCAAGCAAGTTTCCCCAGACAGTCCCTCCATTGGTCATTAAGTCCCGCCCCCCTACTCACATTATTGGTTATTGCCATGGGATGCTAAAACCAAACAGAAAAATCAACCAATGAAAGGCTTACTTGCAGCTGATTATCGCACGGTTCTCTGGAATACTTGGTTCTGATTGGTCAAAAGCACCACCCAGCAGTTCGACATTTCCCAGGGCCTACTACAGTACGGCAACATATGGTAAAATCAAATCTAAATATAGTTTCATGACTCTAGTGACGTCACCTTCAGAGGACTTTAGTATTAATATTTGCAAATTGAATACATTGTAACTTTTTTATTTAGTGTGTACAAAATTCTAAAAAAAACAATTCCATCTCAAATCAATATTGCATGTCCACGTACTTATTAGTGAGTAGCTAATCATTATGGCAAAATAAACTATTTCAGTGTAATAGAAGGCCCTTTAAAATCCTTTTTACACACCTCAGCAAGAGCTAAAACGTTTCATAGAAGAGGCTATTGAAATGCTTTGGTTGGAGGGAAAACTAGCAGTACTTCTCTGAGCCATCGGAAACATGAAAAACAAGGAAGATGCTCAAGGAAAACAGAATGAGAGCGATAAATAGACAGAAAGGCTGTCAGTCTGATTAACTGAACCATCCCTCCCTTGGTTGCAGGAACAAAGACCTCCACAGTAGGAAAGAGATTAAGAATGGAGTTCAGTCCTGAATAAGAGATGGAATGCCTACTGCAGAGAAGAGCAAAAGACTGACATAATGCTTCTTTTATGTGTCAAGTGCCAATTAATCTCACACAGAACAGAAATACTGAATTCCTGAAAGGAACCTAATCTAATCTAATACAGTTGTAATTAATTGTAGTTTGCCAAATCTGGAGAGGTGTAGTCAGGTCATGTACTGAGAGGCAGGTTATGGAAGCCTGTCCTGTCGGGTTCAGGTTAAACATCTGCTCAGGTGCTTCAAAGGAACAGAGTTGAATGAAGACACCTCCCTACAGGCCTCATTATCCCGCTCTTGATTCACCACAGAACACAAGCTCGTCCGAGTGGAAGCATTATTCGCTTATTCTCATATCTCAGCACTTTTTTTCTTTTTCTTACCTCACTTTTTTTTTTTTTTTGCTAATCAGGAGCCAAATTATCAGGGTTCAGTATTTGTTAATTATATTTAAATGCTGTTGAGAAAGTATTTGGAATGACAAGAGGGTGAGCAATTTTTTTTCCCTTTAAGAAAGTGGTGAAAAGCAAAAACAAATATAATATTTCTAAAATCTATTATATGAAACATTCATAAAGTTATGGAGCATGTCCTCAACTTGAGAAAATAAATGCTATACCACACATGAATTAAATTTTTATCAGCGTATATGTTCCTCAATGCATATTTTGTACCTAAATGCAATATATTCGAATGAATGTAGGCCTATGCATGGTGGCATCAGCAATAGCCCACAAGCTCAAGTTACAACCAACATGAAAACTTGTCAACTAGCAGCTCGGGGGGCCAAAAACTGCCCTGTTAAGCATTCTTATACAACCCATCGATTGATTTCGATAAATCTCTGCTGCATTGCTAAATGCATCAGATAATCTCTGTGCAAATCTCAGCAGTGAGTTCTAAAGTCATCTATATTTGTCTGTTAGCAGACTTCAGTCCATAACCAGACCAAAGCGAGCACATGCTTGTTCTGTACAGCTACTCAGGTTTTATTTTAAATGAACTTCGGATATCATTATCCAACCAAATGTGTTTATGCAAATAGCATTGCGGCAGTGGAATGAAATACTAGCTACTTGCTGAGTACTGCAGAGTATTCTGCATACTTTTATATAAAAAACACATTATGCAACAATACACAAGTATTTTGCATTTCTCATAATAATTTGGTCAAGCATTTGTCAAAAGGATACATTAATGAGTCACAAAAAAGTGAGGTTAACGCTAAGATCTAGTTTATCCATCAAACTGGAAATGGAAGATCAAGTCAGCTGCATTGCATCATGGGACATAGCATTCCAAACTGTAAGCTGTTGTATAATGCACATTTTGCCAAATCTAGTAAGTATGCATACAGAAAACATATGTACTGTGCACAGTAAACATACTAGATATATCATAATAATAGTACACAAGTATGAACATAGCAACAAAACTTGGGTACTCTGATGCATTTTATATACTCCTACACTATTTTTTTTAGGTTACTGTCTTCAAATAAAACTGCTAATATACGATAATTACTCTGAAAAATGTTTGGCAAAGACTGTCTTCAAAGACTGCCAAAGGCACCTCTAACACACATTCACTCCATCTTTCTAATCACAGTTGTAAATTGTAAGCATTTGTTCCAATCATCAAGCATGGAAATACTCCCATTGGCTTGTCCTTAGTGGAAAGTACAGCAACAGAGAGCAAAAGAGGAGATCAAGCGCTGAGCTCAACTGTGTGCATGTATGATGAATGCGAGATGAGTGCTGTGGACTAAAGATGTCTAGCTCCCAAACACACATGCTGCACTCATCTACCAACACATCAGACACCCCACTGAGCATAAACGTACATATTTGTGCAAATCAGTGACAGATTATGATGTACACTCTCAGAAGAAAGGTGGAGCTCAGGTACAAAGCTGTCATTGGGGCAGTGCAAAAAAGCTAAAAGGAACATCTTTGTATCTTATTTACCCCTAAATGGTACATTCTAGCACATAAAAAGGCACGTATTAGTACTTTTAAAGTACATATCACTACATGAAGTGTACATATTAGAACTTTTGAGATGGTACCGCTCCACTGACAGTTTTTGCTGAGAGAGTATGTGTGTTTATTGGTATATTCACACTGGTTTCATGCTAAATCTTCAAACTGTGCCGAGACAAATAAGCTCTTTTATGTAACATTTTTTTTAAATTTGCTTCCTTTTCAGATTTAGCTGCGTCTCAAAGGCTTTGTGATCTCACTTTTGAGTCATCAATAAAACATACTCAAGTGGGTGGCATGTAAACTAAAGCCAATGTGCTCTACTCAAAACCAAGCTCTCACCTTCAACAAAAAAAGTTTGCATCTGAACCCAATTGCATTTAAGCCAATCCAGCATATAAATACACAGGCTTAAGTAAATTGTCATATGGTGTGTGGGTACAAAGATTCATATCTACTCTTGAGAAGGTCATCTTAATAATGAGGATTAACACATCTACAGCTACAGATCATACTTCACAGTGGAAATGCATGCATAAATAACACTGAAAAATAGTTATACAATCAGTTTATTAAAACAAAAACATGGTGTGCACATACACAAAAGAACACATGCACAGACAATGAGTGAAACCACTACAATGACTAAAAGAAGAACGAAAGCATTCATAATTTAAAGAACAAACACAAAAATCACTTTGAGGATGTATGATTTAATGATTTAAAACAATATCTGAATATACAAACACAACATTGAAATTTAATTTCAATTACATTGACATACAATGACAAGTAGAAAAACATTTTGCATGCAAATCATGGCTCTACGAGCCTATATAGATTCTACTCGATAGAGTTAAAAAATATGAAAGCATGCTGAGATTAAAGTAGGATATGTTTCTCCTAGCAACACTTAAGTTGATTGTTAAAACTCTTTTTTTGAGTATTTCAGGACATTCTGGAAGTAATGGCCAACAGGGGAAGGATAAATGTGAACTGAGAGCTTTTAGATGAGCTAACTGGAAAGTGCACTCTAATTGAAAAGTCATACAGATTATGGTGTCGTCAATCTGGTGAATAATTTAACAGAAGAGTGGTGGATTCAAAAAGATGACAAGTTTTTGATGATATAATATCAGTAGTATGTAAGAATAGTTTTACATTCTGTGCATCAGGGAGATGAAGAGAGTGTATGTGTGTGAGAAGCTGATGGTGTCGGGGCCTGAGGAAATGTACTTCATGCGGGCTGCAGAGGTAGTGACATTTATCAGCCCTGAGCTGAAGGGGCCACTTTACACGCATCTCTGACTGTCCGATAGAATAACGGCATGCTGACATGGAGAGGAACTGTGCGGTAGAAAAATCTCCTGGCTTTATCGTGGGTTCACCCTCGTACAAAGAACTCTAGGTACGGCAAAAAGGCTCTAGAGGAATGTCTTTAAATCTGTCAGATCAGGGGGGGTTTAATCATTATGACTTTCACAGTCACACTGCACACACTCACCAGTTCTTTCTTCTTCATGCACTCCATCAGAATGATGAAGAGATGCTGGGCCTGCGTCCGGCTGTATGTAAACGTCTTCTGAATGGTGACTAGTAACTGGTCTCTCAAAGATTCGTTTATGATTCTAACATGTAGTCAGAGAGAAAGATGAGACTGGGATATCACAGCAAATCATTTATGCAATGAAAACATTCCAACAGAGCGCAACAGCAGGTCTCCGGAAGGAAAAATCCCATTTGTTTTCTCCATACAAACTGCTTTCTAATGATAACATTAAAATCGCAATTAGAACAAAATCACAAAAGACCCACCACAGCTCACGTTGAACTTCTTCTTTTTTTTAATTAAACATCTAAAATAAATAAATAAATAAAATGTTTAACATCTAAATTCTCTATAAATAACTACGCTACCCTTAATTCTGAAGAGAAATTGTCCTTGGAGATCCTTGAAAAATGAGAACAGCAGCAAAATAGCTCCGCAGTAACCTCACAATATACTGCAAATGTCATAAGTTGGCCTTTTTGTATATTTTCAAATATATTTTGTCTGTTTAAATGTTTTACAGTAACTGATAAACATTAGGGCCATGAACCAACTAAAAATTTTGTATAAATGTAAATATTTTGCATTAAATGGGGAAGATTTGGTCTGTGAATTGACAGAAATTTTAACTAAATACTCACACAGGTTTCTGAGATGAATTGTGATTATGTTAAGTTAATTTAAGTAAAGTTCATCGATCAAATACAATATCATTAATTTATTTGTATATTTTGCTGTAAATGCTAAAAACGTAAAGGTGTTAGGTGTGTTTAATTGTAATTAATAACACATTGAAACATTGACATTTTAAATCATCAATATATTCATACAAAGGAATTGGAGAAGTGAAATAAACTGATGTGATAATTATTTTGTATAATAAGTAACACAATTAACACACAATGTGTTAAATAATAATTATTAAAATTTTATTATTTTTAACATATAAAAACTGTTCAACATTAATTGCAGCAATCTGGCTTTATCGTGGGTTCACCCTCGTACAAAGAACTCTAGGTACGGCAAAAAGGCTCTAGAGGAATGTCTTTAAATCTGTCAGATCAGGGGGGGTTTAATCATTATGACTTTCACAGTCACACTGCACACACTCACCAGTTCTTTCTTCTTCATGCACTCCATCAGAATGATGAAGAGATGCTGGGCCTGCGTCCGGCTGTATGTAAACGTCTTCTGAATGGTGACTAGTAACTGGTCTCTCAAAGATTCGTTTATGATTCTAACATGTAGTCAGAGAGAAAGATGAGACTGGGATATCACAGCAAATCATTTATGCAATGAAAACATTCCAACAGAGCGCAACAGCAGGTCTCCGGAAGGAAAAATCCCATTTGTTTTCTCCATACAAACTGCTTTCTAATGATAACATTAAAATCGCAATTAGAACAAAATCACAAAAGACCCACCACAGCTCACGTTGAACTTCTTCTTTTTTTTAATTAAACATCTAAAATAAATAAATAAATAAAATGTTTAACATCTAAATTCTCTATAAATAACTACGCTACCCTTAATTCTGAAGAGAAATTGTCCTTGGAGATCCTTGAAAAATGAGAACAGCAGCAAAATAGCTCCGCAGTAACCTCACAATATACTGCAAATGTCATAAGTTGGCCTTTTTGTATATTTTCAAATATATTTTGTCTGTTTAAATGTTTTACAGTAACTGATAAACATTAGGGCCATGAACCAACTAAAAATTTTGTATAAATGTAAATATTTTGCATTAAATGGGGAAGATTTGGTCTGTGAATTGACAGAAATTTTAACTAAATACTCACACAGGTTTCTGAGATGAATTGTGATTATGTTAAGTTAATTTAAGTAAAGTTCATCGATCAAATACAATATCATTAATTTATTTGTATATTTTGCTGTAAATGCTAAAAACGTAAAGGTGTTAGGTGTGTTTAATTGTAATTAATAACACATTGAAACATTGACATTTTAAATCATCAATATATTCATACAAAGGAATTGGAGAAGTGAAATAAACTGATGTGATAATTATTTTGTATAATAAGTAACACAATTAACACACAATGTGTTAAATAATAATTATTAAAATTTTATTATTTTTAACATATAAAAACTGTTCAACATTAATAGCAGCAATCTAATATATATATATATATATATATATATATATAATCATTGGCTATAAATCAATAGTTCCATATTATTAAAAAAAAGAAAAAAAAAGTCAATTTTCCTATAATTTGCAGTGTTTTATGGGATGAGTAGTTCATTCAGTTTAGTTCATTAGAAAATAAAAAAAAAATATTTTCATTAAAAAACAACAACAACAACAACAACATTAGGCACATCTTGTCTTTATCTCCAATTCCACATTCCTTTTTGTAACTGACTGTAACATTTGTGATTAATCTCAGAGCTGGTTGGTTCGGTTCATGTCTTCGAAGTGCTTATGGAGAAAATAAATGCGGAAAAAACTGCTGAAAAAGTGGGTGCTTACTGTTGCGCTCTATTCTGTGCTACAGTTCAATCTTCATCTATATGTAAAAGAAAATTCATATCTTCTTGTACTGTTACAGTGGAGAGAGATAAAGCTCACATACCCGCCCTCCTCTGAGTACTTATGCCCAAAGGCCAGGATGTCAGAGGCACGACCGCTGCCGTCACACACCACCACGGGCACAGGAGGAGTGTCTCTCAGGTACTCAAGCACGATAGAGATCACATTAGGACCCCCCTCCACTATCAGAGCCACCACTGGAACACCCTGTCCGATCCCTGCGGAGAAAACAGAAACGTGAGCGAGAAAGGGTGTATGTGTGCGGCCGCGGGGCTGCTTGTTACAAGGAAAACCAATCAAAAAGATTAAAGGTGAAGTGTGCGCTTTTTTTCTCCTCTCCCAGTTTAATGTGCAGAGACAACTAAAGGTAAGCAATTCATATAGAGTGTAAACACTGTGCTGTGCTTATGTGGAGCTTTGTTTGTTTGAGCAGTCTGATATTTGTGTCTGACTTAACCAGTGGTGCGCATTTTGCTCAGCACTACCTATAATAAGCTATTTACAAGGAATTTATTGCTTTGAAGACAAGCAGAGTGGAAAGAGCAAAAGGGGTGCTGGGAGTGTTTGGAAAAACAATTATTACACACTTCACATTTAAAGTTGTGTTAGTTCACCCAAAAATTAAAATTCTGTTCTCATTTATTCAGCATTATGTTGTTCCAAACCTTTAAGGCTTTCTTTTTTTCTGTGGAATACAAAATAAGTTATTGTGAAGAATATTTCAACTGTTTTTGTTCTTGTAATGCAAGCTAGGGGGGAGCGGGTGCAAAGAAAGTATGTATGAGTAGGCAAAGTAGTCATTTTTGCATGAACTAAAGGAAAAGGAAAAGCATATAAAATAGAAGTTAGTCATTTTGGCATTCAGAGGAACAGATTATTCTGCTGAATGGCTGTTGTGACTGACCCTTTAGACATCCTTATCATAACCCAGTTGTGTCTGTCAACATAACACCCGACATCCACTTAACCACAATGAAGAGAAGATATTCCTCATGAGACACTCCACAGAGAGAGAAAGTGCTTCTATTTTCTAACGCAACACAGCAGAGCATCGTGACGCATCTGTTCATCACCAGTCTGTCTACATCACTTTCAACACAATGACGCATTCTCGTGCCTACTATTTTAGCTTCAAAATACATTTGCTGCCCATTAAATTACATCACATTTCAATTTTAAACTTAAATCAAACAGACTTATTGCATGAAATTATGAGTTATTGTAAATCCGTTACAAATAATATTTATGCCACAGCATTTACACTCTGCTTACATATGAAACAAACTCTCTCACTGGTGATGCTATAAATGATAAGAACAGTGTTTTAGACCGTTTCAAATTGATAACTTATTTTTCTGAACTACTCATAAGTTTAATTTTTGGAATCAAGCTACACTGGTCTTGCTTTATTCTTTTGATCCACTATAAAAACTGGTTGATAAGAGTCATTTATTTGTTAAGTATACTACACTGGTCATTTTTGCATGTAGCCTGACACTGTTCATGGGCAGTCATGGCCTAATGGATAGAGAGTTGGACTTGTAACCCGAAGGTTGCGGGTTCGAGTCTCAGGTCCGGCAGGGATTGTAGGTGGGGGGAGTGAATGATCAGCGCTCTCTTCTACCCACAATACCATGACTGAGGTGAGACCCTTGAGCAAGGCACCGAACCCCCAACTGCTCCCTGGGTGCCACAGCATTGGCTGCACACACACCAAGTGGGTTAAATGCAAAGCACAAATTCTGAGTATGGGTTGCCACACGTCCCTTCACCTGAAACTGTTCTTGCCATTATTTCAGAGTACACAGTGTTTTTAGTGCACATTGAAACGCAAATTTTATTCTGCTATGTAAGTACACACTGAACAATCAGATAGTTTCTGCATTCATTAATCAGCTGCAATTTTCAGCTCTTGGTTTAATTAACAGGTGTGCATGCATTGGGAGAGGACCTGTGAGAGAGCAACTGAACAGGACAAAGACAGATCAGTCCTACTTCTGTACTCTGACTCTTTCCTACAACTTGATGAGTACAAGTTATGATGTTGTGACTATAATTCAAAAAGCATGTTACACCCAGATCCTTCTACCATTGCTTAAATTATGCAAAGTGAGATAAAGAAAGAGGGAAGGAGGGAAAATGAAAGAAAGAGAGACAGACAGAGAGGTACACCAGATCCACATGTGCTGTCATCATTGTGCCTAAAATGGGTACGGTTACATAAAGTGTCTATTTTTAGCAGCACACTGACTTCAAAAGAAACTGCTGCTCAGCTGGTATAGAAATCAGAAACAGTGGGATTTACTTCTTCACTCCAAACCTCTTCCTCCCACTGTTATCTCTCCACGTCTCTTGTTTTCTCTCTTTATCATTTTCTGTTTTATTGAGGTAATATTTATTGATCAGCGAGCCGTAAATGACCTCAGGAGACCCTACTTTGATACACACAAAAGCCAAGCCTTGAAAAAAAATGATAGCACTCTAGAAGATATGACAGCAAGATGTGTGGACTCATCTCACAGCAATTTATTTATTTATTTCTCCAAAATACAAGCTTACGTTCTCTGAATGTGTGAACTGGTCTCTGAGGAGTCTATGAAACACGGAAACTCATCAGAGCTTAAATTACAAGACACCACGCCGTGTTTCCCAAAACAGAGCAGATGTGAGAGTTTTGCTGAGGAAGTGACAACAAACTAGAGACACTACAGAAGAGAAAGTTACATGCGAGCTTCACAACAACATTCCTGCAGTAACTCGATAAAGCCGGAACGGCGGTGAGGACCAGCCATTTGTTTGCAGAACAACAACATAGTGTCTGCAGCCCATTTCCTCTTAATAAGGGTGGCAACTGTGCACACTGTGAGGAAAAGAAGGACATTCTGTGGATCGCAGAGCACAGCTAAATGAAACTTGTTAGCAAAGACCACAGACATAAAGACAATGTTATAGGCTGAGAGAACAAACTAATAACTATAAAACTTGTGAGAGACCATGCTAAACATTGAATGCATGAACTGAAGCATTTACATGGATGAACTATTCACAATTACATAAATATGTATTTAGAAAATAAATTGGGTGAATTTCCTTTTCATGTCAGCCTGCTGGTTGTTAAAAAACAGCACACATTGTCTTATACCATATAAGCCATGTAAAAATGCACAGTGCAGAAAAGTTTGGAAATGCCCAAGGCAAAGTAGGGTTTTTGACAATATCAGTATAAATTCGTATCATTTTGTATTTACTTTGCATTTATAAGGGACGCCACAAACTCCATCCAACCATTCTCCAAACTGCTTGATCTATGTAGGGTTGCAGGGAAGTTGTGTACTACTAACCTTAATTGGCAATCAAACTGTAAATCAATAAAGTTGTGCTGAATCTTCCAAAAAAGAAACCTGGGCCACATTTAATCTGATAATCAGGCATCACAACTGCCATAAAGCCATGTCTAACAGTATTTTTTATTATTTAATAAAAAAATTAAAGTATTAATGCTATAGCCTTCAATAATCATTTAAATAACAATGCATTTTAGCCAATAAATGGTAATAATTTATGCTGACCTTTGACTAATAACCTTTGGCAGTCGTGGCCTAATGGATAGAGAGTTGGACTTGTAACCCGAAGGTTGCGGGTTCGAGTCTCAGGTCCGGCAGGGATTGTAGGTGGGGGGAGTGAATGATCAGCGCTCTCTTCTACCCACAATACCATGACTGAGGTGAGACCCTTGAGCAAGGCACCGAACCCCCAACTGCTCCCTGGGTGCCACAGCATTGGCTGCACACACACCAAGTGGGTTAAATGCAAAGCACAAATTCTGAGTATGGGTTGCCACACGTCCCTTCACCTGAAACTGTTCTTGCCATTATTTCAGAGTACACAGTGTTTTTAGTGCACATTGAAACGCAAATTTTATTCTGCTATGTAAGTACACACTGAACAATCAGATAGTTTCTGCATTCATTAATCAGCTGCAATTTTCAGCTCTTGGTTTAATTAACAGGTGTGCATGCATTGGGAGAGGACCTGTGAGAGAGCAACTGAACAGGACAAAGACAGATCAGTCCTACTTCTGTACTCTGACTCTTTCCTACAACTTGATGAGTACAAGTTATGATGTTGTGACTATAATTCAAAAAGCATGTTACACCCAGATCCTTCTACCATTGCTTAAATTATGCAAAGTGAGATAAAGAAAGAGGGAAGGAGGGAAAATGAAAGAAAGAGAGACAGACAGAGAGGTACACCAGATCCACATGTGCTGTCATCATTGTGCCTAAAATGGGTACGGTTACATAAAGTGTCTATTTTTAGCAGCACACTGACTTCAAAAGAAACTGCTGCTCAGCTGGTATAGAAATCAGAAACAGTGGGATTTACTTCTTCACTCCAAACCTCTTCCTCCCACTGTTATCTCTCCACGTCTCTTGTTTTCTCTCTTTATCATTTTCTGTTTTATTGAGGTAATATTTATTGATCAGCGAGCCTTTCTGCCATTATATTTGTGGGCTTCCAGGAATGCTCGGTTGTTTCCTCTCACTAACACACACACACACACACACACACACACACACACACACACACACACAGCATGGCTGGCACTCTGTCTAGACTAGCTCTTATGTTACAACAGGATAAGACATATATTATTCATCTGACATCTATTTATGTTCTCAAACATTTTTAAAGTCATGGACAAGGTCTTTTTCTTTTTAAAAATGTTTTATGATATATAATATCTTTTATGATATTTCTTAGTCCTACTATTCACTACATGGCATTTTAAACCATGAATTTATGTATTTGTGCAGCGCTTACGGCATTTTTATTCTAGCAACCTAGTGTTAATATATTCTGTGATATTCCTGCTGTAAACACCAGCTCAGACCATCCAGCATTGATTGCGATGCTGGTCCAGGCTGGTTTATGTTGGTTTGGTGGTGGTCTAACTAGTGGACTAACATAGTCATGTTGTTTACCAGAACAATGCTGGCCATCTTTATTGGGATCTATCATATATCTTGATAATCTATCAAGGTTCAAGCCCCACCCACATCTGAATATAAAAAAGATTCTATTTTTTAGATAATATTTCATATAGAAATATGGGCCAAAGGTTTCCAATTTGGGTGTGAAGACCAATAAAACATGCTGTCACAAGTCTCAGAGAGAGAGAGAGAGAGAGAAAGACCAGTCAGAAGAGAAAATGAAATGATTAAAAAGCAGATGAGTGTTTGATTGTGCTATTTTATTATAATCTCATTCAAACCTAACCTTTCTTTCCAACAAGCCTCAGCAGGTTCCAACGAGCCTTTGAAAACAATCTAGGTGGGCAGGGGTGACAGTGTTTGTTCTAACGGCTGATATCTTCATCTGCCAACTACATCAGTGGCCAGAGAAAGTAAACAACTCAAAGGAAAGTCATTTTTTGAATCTCAGTACAGTCATTTGCCATTTAATCAGAGAATGTCAGACGTGTACCCAGCAGCAAGTCAAATGACTTCTTTAAGCTTCTATTAATATTATCAAAAACCTAATTTTCTTTAGCAGATCATCTATTAAAAAGGAAGAAATAAAGTTTGTTATCTCTCATTTCAGATCAGATCCATTCAGAAGCATGATAATGATGATGCTGGAAATAACTGGAGGTTTTTAGTAGTTAAACACAAACAAAACAACAACTTACTCTGACTGTAAACAAGATTTTAAAAGTTAGACTGGTTCAGTTTGAGAAACCGCTTTCTGTACCGATCCCCCTGCCAAGCACTTGATGGTTCCCCTGCTATGTTTCAGACACCCACAGTGATGAGTCCTGCGCCTCCAGCGAACTCCATAACCTCTTCACATTTACCCATTGACCTACGGCACCACCACGAGAGGACGGCAGGCCTGCCATTAATAGAACACGAGCCCCTGTGCTCCGGGAGAGGAGGATGAGGAGGTGAGGGTGTTATGGAGACAGGGACGGGTTCATTTGTATGCCCCCTGCCAAGCATGTAGATGGGAGATGAATCTCAATTTTTTAGACCCGTGGAAAAAACAGGCAGTTTATTGTGTGTCACTCTCAATCTATTTCATTTACACCTTGTGTGAACAATCCTATCCCTTGCCTGGCAGTGACAAATGCAGTTCATTTATTTATTCAAGAGATTAAACACAACAGCTAGACACAAGATCCATGTCCAAAACTGGTATGATGTGTGATTGTGAATATAACTGCCAAACAAACAATGATCAAGAACTCAAAGTGAGCAAAAAAACATTTACTATTCATTGTGTGGGCTAAACTTTGATTTGGTCCAGAGTTTTCTATCCTTCCACAACTCTTCCACAACCAATAACTGAAAATACTCACATTACAAGCCTGTTAGACTGTATATCATCATAGTCCTTACAGCACAGAAAATGTCAGGCAGAGTATAATGCTAAAAAAATTCAAGCATTCGAAAATGACAATGCTATCATTATTTACTCATCCTCATGTCAATCATGTTGAATAATTACTTAAATATCAATGTGGTTGTTACACAAATATATATGGCTTTAGAAAGTTTTATGCTCACCAAGGCTGCACTTACTGGATCAAAAATATCGCTCTGTTTTCTATTTTAATTTATTTTAAAATAATTGTATTTAATTAATTTATTCCTATGATGGCAAAGCTGATCACATGATCCTTCAGAAATCATTCTAACATGCTGATTTGCTGATCAATACTGAAAACAGTTGTGCTGCTTAAT
>NW_015555744.1:684211-701801 GCF_001515605.1 Sinocyclocheilus anshuiensis | reverse complement strand
ATTAATATGTAAGTTCAAATTTAATATACAAGTATATTAATAATATATAAGTTCATAATTTATTTAAAATAGAAATATCTGGTAACATTATTAATGTCTTTACTGTCACTTTTGATCAGATGAATCCCTCCTTGCTGAATAAAAGTCTTTCTTTCTTTCAAAAAAAAACTACAAAAAAACTTACTGACCCAAACTTTTGAATACAAGTCATATGGACCAAATCATGATGTTTCTTTTTTCTTTTTACAGACTGTTGTTATGGAAAAGATTTTTAAAAGTGCATGTTTGGAATGACATGTGGGTGAGTACTGACTGTTCCTTTTATTTGCTGATAAATATTTAAAGGAATATTCTAGATTTATAAAAGTTTGTGGCATTGACAGACAATATTTTCAATTCGTCCCTTAGTTGGTAAAAACATACCAAGAAAAAAATAAATAAATAAAGTGATGCACGATGAAAAGAAAAAAGTACATCAGAGGGTTTAAAACAGAAATGTGAAAGCTTGTATTTTTGTAAAAGCAATAACATTAATTATTCAGTTTAAAAAGTTTATTTTATCTGTGCTATTGTTTAAATAGTCATTTTGTAGTGAGATTATGTTTTTATTAGGATGAACCTCTGGTTATGCATTATTGATATAATTCTTGTGAGTGGAGTTTACTCCATGTAAACAGATTCTATGAAAAGGTTAGTAATTGAATCTATTACACTCATGCTAAGTTACTGTATAGTTTCAAACTAGTTATATATTTTCTGTATACTTGCCCCACAGGCTTCCATTATAAGCGCAATGGCTATTGTACATGCATT
This sequence comes from Sinocyclocheilus anshuiensis, assembly GCF_001515605.1. Taxonomy (NCBI): domain Eukaryota; kingdom Metazoa; phylum Chordata; class Actinopteri; order Cypriniformes; family Cyprinidae; genus Sinocyclocheilus; species Sinocyclocheilus anshuiensis. The sequence continues at coordinate 700,988 of NW_015555744.1, read as the reverse complement.
TTCCTGTTTTTACAAACTGGTTGAAAATATCTAGTGCAAATCGACAAGATTTGTATCAACAGCTTCCTGGAATTTTTCTTTAAGAGGATAAAAACACTCCAATTGTATAAACCTTTAAAGGGATAGTTCACCCAAAATGAAAATTCTGTCAGTAATTACTCACCCTCATGTCGTTTCAAACCCGTAAGACCTCCGTTCATCTTCGGAACACAAATTAAGATATTTTTGATGGAATCTGAGAGCTGTCTGACCCTCCCATAGACAGCAATGCAACTGAAATGTTCCCAAGTCCAGAGACGTAGCAAGGAGATTGGTAAAATAATCCATGTGACATCAGGGGTTCAACCGTAATTTTACGAAGCTACGAGAATACTTTTTGTGCACAAAAGAAAAAAAAAACGACTTTATTCAACAATTCGTCTCCTCCTCATCACCCTGTAGCGCCTTTTTGGAGAATATCAGCTGGACGTAAACAGCGTATGCTATTCTGTGTCAGCTGCTTCACGCCGGATTTGTTTCCTACGTTGTTGTGATTTGATGTTTTAAAATAATCACATGGATTATTTTACCAATCTCCTTGCTACGTTTCTGGACTTGGGAACATTTCAGTTGCATTGCTGTCTATGGGAGGGTCAGACAGCTCTCAGATTCCATCAAAAATATCTTAATTTGTGTTCCGAAGATGAACGATGGTCTTACGGGTTTGAAACGACATGAGGGTGAGTAATTAATGACAGAATTTTCATTTTTGGGTGAACTAACCCTTTAAGAAAACTCCCTCAGAGTCAGCACCCTTCCTGTCTGGTCAATACAGCAGCTACTGCTCCATTATGCTTATGTGATGGGACCCGCAGAGACCAGCAGCATGGAACAAAATCCAGAAATAAACCACCAAAGTAAAAAGACCAGCTCATCATCTCATAACTTGGAGACCCAGTTAGTGTAAGGGAAAGCTAAAACAGGTTTCTAGGCTAGAAACACCATCGGCCGCACAGTTTGGCGTGACTTTTAATCAGGGTGTGAATATGACTGGCTAAAGCGTTGAATAAAAGGTGAAATTCATTCAAAATTAATAAAAAAAATTGAGAATATTAATTTACATGTTCATGAAATTATGGCTATGCACAGAACTCGAAGGGAAAAATTCATCAGGGATGAGTGTAGGATGATGATGCATCAATCAATATATTATTAATATCAAATTTAAAATATTAACTCAAATACAAAAATTAAATAAAATCCCAGTCAACGAGATGCATCTGAATTGTATCTGACATTTTATGTATACACTATGAATTATATATTTTATATACATTTTTAATTCAAGAGATGATATTATAGCCAACAGGTTATGATGAATAATGGAGATGCTTGAAATATATCTAATTCACAGAATTATTAAATAATTCTGAGGGGGGTTTCTTAAAGCTATCTTTAACTTTTAAAATTAAAATCAGCAAGAACCAGCCTGCAAGATGGGGAATGGTGTTGTATGATTTGCGTATTGCTACTTTATTTGCATAAATCCTTGAGTGAATCAGTTGCTAAATTAGTTGCTATACCAATAAACAACGCCATCAGTGGCCGCAAATCATTATTACTGAATTCATCCCTGTTCAGTAGTCTGCAATTTCTCAACATCCATCCTAAATCACAACGGACGCTTTACTCTATTCCCCATGTGAACTGGGGATTAACCGCTGATTCCAATCAAACTGCACCTAATTGTGCACAACTGAATTGATTCTCACATCCCATTTTATCCTGCAAGGAAATCTTCATTGCATCCTGTGCACGCTAGTCTTTCCCTCATCTGCGAAACACTCAAAAAGCCCTCCTCATTAGCCCAACAACAGCAAGCACAGCTCCATAATTCATTTTAATCCAGCATCGCAGCAGTGCTTGTCAGACTGTGAATATGTAAGCCGGCCCGCAGCCTGCCGCAATTCTTCCAAAACAAAGAGATTTGATTCCATGTTTGAGGGTCTCTGTAGCTCTGTGAGCCTTATGGTGATGGCTCAGAGTGTTATTGATGTTCTTCTAGTGTTAGAAAGGACAGGTAATAAAATAAAGAAATGAGCTCTGCCCAAAGCCAGAGCAAACACCACCATCACACAGCTGATGCAACAGAGAGAGAGAGAGAGGAGGTGGCTGCAGGCTGAGATACGGCTCAGATATATGAAGCTCCTGTCATGAGTGTGATGTCAGAGTAAACTGGTCTTATCGCAGTCTGAATATGTGTTGTGAATGTGTCACGGGATGATTTAATGAGCTTAAACATGTTTCATCTGTTCGGTTTACAGGGTTCAAACATGTTTGAAATCTGAAATTTCCACATGCTAGAGGGTTGGATGTGCTTTCTCCAAGAGTAGATTTTGCCTGTTTAAATGTCAAGGCACTTGCCACTTTAAATGCTGATTATTTTAAGTGATCTGTTTACATGCAGCTTCCTATGAATGAATCAACGTGGGTGAGGCTGGTGTCATTTTTGATGTGAATGATGACGCCTGAGCTATATATATATATATATACAGAGCTGGGTAGATTACTTACAAATTGCTATCCGTTACTGATTCCAAATTTCATGACAAAAATTGTAGTAAGTAACATAATCCATTACATTACACATTTTAGGTAATATAATGAGGACTTCCCAGCCCCCTCTATTACTCCAGGCATAGGATGACAAAGGGAAGTCCACAGGTCACATGACAAGGGAGGGAAGTCAAACTCTGGCTCACTTCCTGTTGACATTGCTTTGTATGTGGCAGGTTTATGAAATGGCTCATTTGATGCTGTGGAAAAGTGTTACTGTGTTTATGTAATAAACTGGATAAAAAAATAAAAAATAAATAAATAAATATATATATATATATATATATATATATACAGAGCTGGGTAGATTACTTACAAATTGTAATCCGTTACTGATTCCAAATTACAGATTACATTGTAGTTAGTAATGTAATCCATTGGGTAATATAATGAGGCTACTTTTTGATTACTTTTAGATTACTTTTGACCAAACTCATTTATCACATTGTTTTAAATAGGATACTCTTGTACCATATCGATATAAAAATGCAAAGAAAAAGAAAATATATTTCATCTGTTGTTACCGATAACATGAAGTGCATTCAACATTACATTATCAAGGTTTGTAAAGGAACTGCACGGGATTTGTGAGTTTAAATTGTGCATTATAATGTGTTTGAAAGACAAAAGCCTTGCAAAGACAGTAATACATGATTAAATAACTCTCTGAGTGATCATTCAAATAAAAAAATTCCTTGTTTATCAGTAATTGATGTAATGTTGAAATACTAAGAAAAACGTTTTAAAAGTGAAATATTTTTTGTAAATCCAGGGTCTCTCAGTAATTTTAGCCACCCAGCTAGTGACTGGTCTTTGTGTGAATGTCCACAAAACTGAAAGACTTTCTGAATATATATATAAGTGGTAGGCAATTTCATAAAGGGTCACTTAAAAGATGAAAAAGAATAATTAGGGAGAATCAATAAATTATGAGTAATTTATTGCTATTGAATGAATAATATGTAATCATGTAATCAATAAAAAAGTAACTGTAGTCTGATTCTGAGTATTCTAAAATGTTATTTTAATCTAATTACAAGTACTTCATTACTTGATTACGTAATCCAGATTACATGTCACTATATTTACTATAATTTGGTTTAATAAATCCCTGCATTTCTGCCACAATCCAGTTTAAGCAGTTGCTTTATGTGCTGAAACACTGTCATGCTGTGATTAACTCATTTTTTATTCTTTTCAGTTTTTATTTTACGCTTTCTATGTAATGTGAATTAGGCTCAATAAAGGTTGCACCTCAACACTATTAGCCTGCCATAATTAATGTTGCATTATTATTGCCCATGGAAAGCAAGCCAATTTAATTTCAAAGAGATGTTTCTATGCATTTGCCATTGATAATGATAGCATTTCTCAAATGACAGATAATGTTATAATCGAGCATATATAAAGGCGCAGGAGAGAAATCTTATAACAACTAATCAAAGTATGCATGAGCAGGCCATAAGCAGTCTGAGTATAAATGCACTTTTAAATGACCCTAAATGATCCACATGAGCACAAACAAAACAGGGGCATTCGTTTTTGAGTGTGTTCATGATTTACTGCATTTTCACTGGCTCTAATCTGAATGTGTTCCTTCAGCTGAATGACGTTTATTTGATATCTTTATGCGAGTAAATGGACTGTATGGATATTATCTGGCGGAGTGCAGTTGAAGAGGGCTTTGTGCTCTCAGTGCAGTCAATTCTGAATCTCGCAACTCGTGTAGCATTTTGACGTTGAGCTACAAACTGATCTGGGCATTTCTGACCGGAATCTATAGAGAAACTTCTCTGTGGGCTTTTGAAAATCAGCACAACAGAACCTAGAAACAGTGACTGAGGACAGAAGACTATTATAACCTCTCTTGAAAAGAATTTAAAAGCGCCATTGAATTTGCAGTTTGGAGTAATCACATTAACATTAGCATCTCTAATTACCCGCAAATGTACTCACGTGTGTTGATCTTTTGCAGAGAGATGTGCTTCTCTAGCTGTCTGCGCAGTTTGACTTCTGCTCCGTACTTTCCGGTGGTGCCATTATCAGCCAAAATGAAGTGGGAGTGTAGGCTGTTGAGTACCGTTAGCTTACTAAGAGGGTTAGACATCGTCTGGTACGGCCGGACCACCTGCAATACACACCGAATAAAAGTAAAAAAGATGCTGTTCAGGGATGTTCAGGACAAGAAAAATGAAACAAAAATGAAAGTGACGTGCTACAAAAAGCGCCCACATGCACAAGGAGCATTCAGTAATCATAGATCACTAGTAACAAAAAAAGCATTATTTTGTATTTAAAATGCAGATAAATAAATAAAAGCACTGAAACTCTACAAGTTTGTTATGTTCTTCTCCAGCATGATTTGAGAATGACCCAGAGAATGTCTTATAGTATCAGATCGTCTGTACAAAGAGTCATGTGCTCAGTGCCACACATTTACTTATTTGATCAGTGACCTAGAAATAGAAATGCCACAACATTGTCTTTAAAACATTCACCAGACCAGACCAGACTAGAGAGGGGTGGGGGGTGAGTGGGGTCTCGGAAGCGAGAGAGACAGAACCAAAATCTTGTATGAACGAGGGGGGATAGAAATCAGTGGTTATAAATAAAGAATGATTCTATCTCTGTGTCTCAGTTGTGCACCAGTCCCCAGTGACACACAGACAAGCTGAGGTGAAACTGAGTAGATGTATGTAGTGGCTAACATATAAATTATTTATAGATTTCTACATGACACAGAATTCATGCAGAGACAACATGAAAATCATTCCATTGTGATCTGGAGATTCACTCTTGTAAATAAGGAATTCAATTAATATATAAATTTTAATATATCATTATTGAACGAAAGCACATTTTGTGAAATATGCCCTGACTTGAGCCAAACAAGGTCTTATTGGTCATTTAGAAAAACAAACTATACTAAAAGAGCTCTAGCTATTAAAATAGCAACAGTCAAGTCACTTACATCTTTGCCCACCAGGTCTTCCTGGTTCTCCACAATCCCCCAGGGGGCAATACCGATAGTACAGATCTTCCCTCTCGATTTGGAAGCGTGGTCTTTTAGAGCATCACCAACATGCCTTATGACTCCTGGGGTGGCAGAAGGGAAGAGATAACAGATTCTCAGTGTGAGAGATACAGTTTCACACAATGCATCAAGGACATTGAGATAGCACACAGTTACACTTGATCTTCTCTAGAAGTTTAGATAGCATCAGCCTTCACTAGCTTTGCTCAACATCTTAATACGAGCAATTTAATTAGAATCTTAATTAAACTGAAAAATACATGAATACACACCAGTATTAACTCCTCCAGTGAAGATCCAGGCCCCAGTGGTCATGGCCGCCTTGATGAGACCCTTGCCGAAGACTTGCTTGAGTTTGGGCTGCAGCTCGAAGTTCTGAAGTCCTCCATGAACAGAGATGAGCAGTTTGGGAAGCTCCAGTTGCCACTCCTTTGTCATCAGATGCAGCAGTAAGTCTGGCTTAGTGTCGTAAGACACTCGTACATACTGACAAAACATAAAAACAAAATGATCTTGAGACATTCTTTAAGAGTACACATCTAAGATGTTGCAATACCATTCAGTAGTTTGGAGTTTAAAAGAAGTCTTTTACGCTTAACAAGGCTGCAATTATTTCATCAAAAATACAGTGACAGTAATATTATTACAATTTAAAACATGTTTCTTATTTTAATATATTGTAAAATGTCATTTATTCCTGTGATGGTAAAGCTGAATTTTCTGCTGCAGCAGCCATTACTCCAGTTTTCAGTGTCAAATGATCGTTCAGAAATTATTTAATATGCTGATTTGTTGCTCAAGAAACATTTCTTATTATTATCATTGTGGAAAGAAACCATGATTTTATTTTCAGGATTCAAGCTGTACTTGCAAATAACACAGCCAGCAAGACTGAACTGTCATTTATGAATGTGATTAAGGTCAACATGAAATCAAAACTTACTTGGTGTTTTTGAGATCAAAGCACAGATTTTTTTTCTTTGGAACAGGCTTTGGAATCAATCAAAATAAAGTCAGACTTGCTCTTCCTTTTAAACCACTGATGTCACTTGTGTAATGTTAAATAACAGCCAAATGTCTGGTATGCAATGTCCACTTATTATTATCCAATAAATTCCCAATTAATAAAATCAGTTCCCACCCTACGTTTTGTCTTACTGAACATCCTCTAAAATATCGTACATCACTTTATGGCAGTAAAATGGATAATATTTCAAAGCTTGCATGATCTACAGACATTAATAAATGCCTCACACAAGGAATTTAATTCTAAAAGGTTCATGGATATTTGATCAGAGTTCAAATATTGTAATATTTTTATAGAGTTATCATCAGAATCAAATGGTTGTTAATAAGAGATTGAATAGCTGTACCATTGCTTTGTTGGAGTGTCCACCTCCCTGGAACTCAATGGTTCCAAAGGCGTCAGTGGGACTGAGCTGGGTGTGCTTGCTGATGGACCACTTCTCTGACAAGCTGTCATTCTTTGGCACCCGCTCTGACTTCTCATTCTGATTGGATGAGATGCTGGGGGGCAGGCCAATATGTTGACCAATTAGACGGCCACAACAGCACCTGTGACAGAAGACACAACCATTGTGAAATTAAGTGAATGCCCCTTAAATTAGAAGTCAAAGCTGTCAGCAAGTGATCTACACTCTTAAAAATAAAGGTTCTTTATTGGCATCAATGGTTCCTCAAAGAACCGTTACCATCCATGGAACCTTTTCATTCCACAAAAGGTTCTTTATAGTGGAATGTTATAGTTAAAATGTTCTTCACACTACGAAAAAATGGTTCTTTTAAGAACTGTTCACTGAAAGGTTCTTTGGGGAACCAAAACTGGTTCTTCTATGGCATCGCTGTGAAAACCCCCTTTTGGAACCTTTATTTTTAAGAGTGTAAAATAGACATTATTTGAGGATTTCAAAAGTATTCGAGAGGCTTTGAGATTTACATTTCAGTGCCAGATTAATTAAAGTAAACTAACAAATTCTTCACATCTTAAAAATGGTATGTAAAAGAAGCAAGATATCATTTATCATCAAGTGTTCATTTCGTCACTCAGTGAGACTATCTTTAGATTCTCTAACAGCTTCAAACAAGGCCACACTAATGTAGAATAATTTCTCTTTCATTAATAGTACAAACACATTTAGTTACATCTAAATATGGTTTAAATGTGTGTGATTAAAATGCATATTTTGCAAAGACTACAGCAGTAGTGGTGCTACTCACCTATGGGGGTCTTTGGTGCTTACAATAATGTGCACACATTCTCTCTTGCTGAAAGCTCTTTCTATCCATGATTTCTGTGCCTGGGGAGAAACACAATAGGTGTAAGTTGCAGAAATCACTAGAGGTAGAAATGTCAGCTTCATGCATCCACTTAAGAGACCAGTAAATCCCAAACTAACAATAACCAAAGTACACATTTGACCAGTCTTTTTTTTTTTTTTTTACACATTGCAGCACCAGGCATTTAGTTACATCTAAATATGGTTTAAATGTGTGTGATTAAAATGCATATTTTGCAAAGACTACAGCAGTAGTGGTGCTACTCACCTATGGGGGTCTTTGGTGCTTACAATAATGTGCACACATTCTCTCTTGCTGAAAGCTCTTTCTATCCATGATTTCTGTGCCTGGGGAGAAACACAATAGGTGTAAGTTGCAGAAATCACTAGAGGTAGAAATGTCAGCTTCATGCATCCACTTAAGAGACCAGTAAAGCCCAAACTAACAATAACCAAAGTACACATTTGACCAGTCTTTTTTTTTTTTTTTTACACATTGCAGCACCAGGAAGTAGTGCTTTGTCATACTTTAGTCCTGTATTAATAGAATTACCTATTCACCAATTGTTGTTCAATCAGAGCTTTATGAACTGGTCCCTTGGTTTATGTTTTACTTTTTAAATATTTTAAATAAATTATCATTATTATGTATTATTGGCAACTTATTTTTTAGTCACTGATATTATTCTTTTATTTTTCTATTCTTGTCAGTGCTTTTGTAATGTGCATTGATGCTTTAGCAATACTTTGAGAAACATGCCAATAAGGACTTTTTTTTAACTTTTCACTCTTTTATTCAGGGGAATTACAGGTCCAGCATTTACCAAATGAACACACTGTCTGTTAGCTTGCTTTAATTCAACACAACAGCAGCACCATCTGTGAACGCACCTCAAAAACAGCGAGTGGTTACATAGGCACTTACCCCACAACCAGACTTCCTACAGTACACCATTACTCTTATAAAAAGCTAGCGTGAGGGAGAGAGGGAGGTGGTACCGTGGTTTAGCTTTAACAGGGAAACCCCCATGAATGTGCATCACTGACCAACCACATTCACACATCGTTACGCCAACATGAACATGGATAATGTAGATCTGACTGAACTCAATGCATTCTGACAGAACTGCTGTGAGAACAGCTCTCTGATCTGGTGTTGGTCAAAAGCAATGCATTAACTTTTCTGTTTGAGGTCTAAGAGACCCTAAGTCCATTTTAGTTGCTCAAAAAACATACTTAACATTTAATAATTTGATTGACGCATCCCAACCCTTTCTAATCTTATGAAAACTAATCAACTAAATTGGAATGTTACATTACTTATTTTCAAAGATCAGTTTCAGAGATCTCAGTTATCACACATGAACAAATATGGGATGTGCTAACATCAAAGCGCTAAAAACAAACAAACAAACAACAACAACAACAAAAAACGTATATACCAATAGTTTTAAATTGTACGTTTCTTTAGAATGGCATCATAAAATTATAAACAAGTATTAAAAAATAATAAAAATAAGTACTGTATGTAATTTTTTTCATTTGGAAATTACACTGAGATTACATTTAAATAAATATGTTTAAACAATACATTAGTGTTAGATAAATGTAAAAATAGGCCGTATCAAGCGTGCAAAATTATAGACATACAGGTGCATCTCAATAAATTAGAATGTCGTGGAAATGATTTAATACACGAGTTTCACAATTTGAGTTGAATTACTGAAATAAATGAACTTTTCCACGACATTCTAATTTATTGAGATGCACCTGTATATAGATAAGTGTCAATATTTCATGCATCTCTAATAAATGCAACAATTGTTCACATGCTAATATTCACTCATTGGTACCAATAAAGTGTCAAACTGACCACAAACTACAAATACTGTATAAAATAACAGTCATTTTACAAACCTACTACAACAGAAAAGTTAAATCTTCAATAATATCTGCTACTGGGTGTGATTAGTCGGAGGTTGTTATTTTGAGTGATTGAGATACTATTATAGTTTTTATTGATACTTTGCATTAGTTTTTATTTTTATAGTCTCTATTTTCATTTCAGTTACATTTTTAGTAATTTTGTTGTTTTTTCACATTTTATTAGCTTTTTTAATATGTCTATTTCTTTTTAAATATGTATAGTTGTTAATGCATTTTAATTCAGTTATTTGAGTACATTAAGTTAAACTACATGAAATTTAAAAATTTTATTTTATTTGACTTAATGTTTATTTCATTTAAAATAGCATTTTTGTTTGGTTTTGGTTTTAGTATATAATAACCATATAATAACCCTGGTCAGAGGAAAGGAATTTAAAGGAAAAATAAAGGTTAATTGCAAAATTACTATTACTTCCATACATACAGCATTGGGGTCTCTTAAACCCCAATATTAACAACACACAATCAAAAGAACATAAGGGTTAACAGAGCCAAATGTGCTAATATTAATTGTCACGCAAAAGAGAGAGTAAAATAGTTTGGGAAGTACCAGCCAAACTATATCAAACCCAGCTGGGATCCCTAGGCGTGATACCTCAGCGATTCTGCTTAGGTGTGAAGAACGTAATCGGTTTAGTCTCTAGTGTATTCCTGTGTGTGTTTTTTAATGTGATAAAGAACCAGGTAAGCTATATAAGATATAAAATGCAGCACACGTTCAAAACAATTAGTAGTTGAAGAGACCTCATAAACTTCTCATACACTTGTTTTCTCTTTCTCATCTTGTTTATGAGTGCTGACATGATTCGTAGGGATCTCCAGTCACAGCAGAGAGCTGCCAAAAGCTTGTGGTGTAATTAAGATTTGTCCTCAGGATTTGCCCCCTGAGAAGCAAAGAACAGCTTTGCTCCTTGTTGGAAATATCTCACCATCTATAGGGGATCTGTGCCAACAGGTAATGTTATGGAAGGTGGAGCATTTGGGCATGTAGACAACAAAAGCCCAAAGGGAAAATAAATAAATAAGGAAAGAAAGAAAGAAAGAAAGAAAGAAAGAAAGAAATGAATAAACAGAAACAAAAACAGGAACATTGGATAACATTAATAATAAACTATTATTAGGGAAAAAACAAAGGTTTTCTTGGAAAGGATTTTATTTTATTTATGAATTATTATTATTATTATTTTGCAGGCATGATATTTAACAGTAGATTCAAATGTTTCAGAAGCTAAATGGCCCATCAAGGTTAGTGCTAATTTTTTTATGACTTTAAAATGACAATTTTAATGACTTACATTAACTTTAATTCATAAACCATTATTTTAAATTATTAAAATGTATTATTTTTTATAAACACAATTTTCTAATTTTAATAAAAACTAAAACTATTGAATCATTAGAAATTACCTGCTCTTTTTCTTCATTTTCATAACTAAATCCAGAAGTCAGAAACCCATAGTTTTGCAATCCAAATATTCACAGTTGTAGCTTCTGTTCTGTTGAAAGGCTGGGGACTTTAGAGGCCAAACATGCATGCTTTTGGCCTTGTTATCTGAACTCGAATGTGTTGGGACTTCAGAATTAATCCCTTCTGAAAGTCTCACAGACAAAAAAAAAAAAGTTGGGACGCCCCTCTCAAATCCTGTTCCGCTAACCCAATTTGACACCCCTACAATAACAAACTCAACCACAGATGGGAACATCCATGTTTCCTTTTCTCACAATGTACACACACTGTGACACATTCGAACACACTTTTCTTTAGCCTTGTTGTCTAGAAAATCTTGGTAATTCTGACTCAAACCGCACTTGTGGCTATTGTCTGTCCCATCACCCCAGGGCCTGTCAGAATCAGCTAACACTTCTGCGCATCAGCAAAATCCTCACAATCACCTCACACAGCACCAACAACGAATTATACGGGGGAGGATCAAAGTATCGCCCGGTCGAACGGAGATTCACAATGGCCGTCACCTTCTTTTTTTGACATATGGTAATTATAACAGCCCTGCCGAACTTACATAACACCCACACCGTATTTACTGAAATAACGCACACACAAACACACACACACACCACCACAGTGCTGATACACCACCTGTCACCTGTGTGAAAAGGTGTCAGTCTGAGCAAAGCAGTCAGAGACAGATGGAATTTTCTAAGCTGTCCATCATGTTTCTCCTCCCAGTTGAGGAGCTCAAAGACTGACAGGACGGAAGCCTGTGGTGAGGGTGAGACCTCAGATATGTGCTATATAAGCTAATTTTAGCACAGCACATATAAAATGCTAATTTTACATTGGTAGTTCAGAAGGCAATAGACACAATGGCATAAATTACAGGAAGTGGAAAGATGTAAAGATGAAGGAAAAAATAAGATTAACTTGATAATCAAATTATTGTAATATATATATATTAAAAAACAAAACAAACACACACACAAAACCATAAAACTGTGTCATTTTTATTTTACCACGTCAATTTATGGGTTGAAACAATATATTTATTTACTGACTAAAAATATATTTTATTTTTTGCACATTTATAAAATATACTGGCCTTACATATTAAAAACGATATAAAATATGTTATGCTTTAAATATAATATAAATAAAGGAAGTTATCATGCAAACCAGTGGTTGTGTGGAGTATTTTACAAAAGTTTAGAGGATTTAAGTTAAACTGTAAAGATTAATTAATGTATGGGGTAAAATAAGCTAGTATTACAGTAAAAATGAATCAACACATTATGCTGGGTTAAATAAACAACCCAATTTGCTGAGTAAAATTAACCCAAAATGTGTTCTGTTCTATATTTACATAGCCCTTGGGTTAAAAATAACCTAAATTGAGTTGTTTTAAACCCAGTGTTTTTTAGAGTGTACATTAAGTTTTGATAATATTTTATCATAAAAATGTGCACGGCTCCTTTAAGGGATCCTAACTATCTTGCTCTATTATTTCTTAAAAAGCTGACAACTGTCATTGGTAACGCCTGTCTCCAGTATCCCCCAGTTCCCTGCCCTGACCCCTACTGAGGTGTTGGGATCTTAATAAAGACACTCCACTGAAAGTTCATTTAATGTAGATTAGAGCTTCATTTCCCCACTGTTTAGCCTAATTAAAGCCTCTGCAGATTAGTTAAAGACTGTTTATACAGGGGCATTGCAGGATAAAGTATTGGCAACACATATATCATCACAGAAGAGCTCTCCATGGGTATATGAGAGAGCAGTGCTTTTGGACAGAGAATAGAGAGAGCTACTCAGGTTAAGCGGTGTAAGAATAATAATTTAATTTGAGGATAATTGGCATCAGCGTTCCCCATGTGAGCAGAAGCTATATTTCCAGGTAATGTTCAGTATGCCAGTGATCTTTGCAAAAATAAATGGCACACTGGCAAGCTACATATGCATCATAGATCGACTAATATAGTAAATAACTGAGTCATCACTGTTCGTAAAATATTAAAGGCACAATATGTAAGTTTTTGTCGCTAGATGGCGCATATTCAAAACAAACAAGAAACAAAGGTGTAGTTTGATGACGCCGTGACTGAGTGTGGAATCATGAGAGTTGTCGTCTTCATTCCCACAGCTGATGCAATCCGACGGGACTCGGGCAGAAATCATGTTAATTGATGAGCTAATGTATTAAAGACTTATTAAGGTCACTGTAGTATGAAGCAGGGTGGGGAAAAAAGTCGTGGAAGCGAAATGAGGCTGCTGGAGTGATTGCTAATGAAGGACGAGCGCGATACACGGCTCGATAGCAGCAGAGCTTTTATTATACCACAGTCGACTGCTTCTGCTTCTTCCGGTCATGCGTATGTGGGGTAAAACAGCGCTGTTTTATACTAGATACATTTGAGTGTACTGAAAGTTCCATTATAATGCTACTCTGTGTGTTCGTCACCTGTCAAATAAAATGCATAACATATTAAAGTGTCTTTGGGGTTTCCATGTTTTCAACAAAATAAAACCGGAAAAATCGAGGGGTTATGACGTCATTGGCAGGCGACGCAATGACATTATAGACACGGTCCGTGTCACTAGTTAAAATTGCTTATTTCTCTGGATTTAAACATTCTTCAAAACATTTGGGATAATGTAAGTACACAAGTCAGCAAAATATATAACACTGTTCTAGTGGTTTTGGGATATTTTAATCAAAAAATCTTACATATTGTGCCTTTAACTGATCTAGAAACACTACCATTCGAAATGCAAAATGCATTTAATGTTTTTGAGCTGCACTTATTTGATCAAAAATACAGTAAAAACAGTAATATTATGAAAAATTCTGTTTTCTGTTTAAATTTTAAAATGTATTTTATTCCTGCAATGGCAAAGATGAATTTTCAGCATCATTACTCCAGTCTTGATGTCACATAATCCTTCAGAAATCATTCTAATATACTGATTTCGTGCTCAAGAAGCATTTCTTATTATTATCAAGGTTGAAAACAGTGTTGCCTAATATTTTTGTGGAAACCGTAATATATTTTCTTTTCCAGGATTCCCTGGTAAATACGCCGTTCAAAAGTACATAATTTATTAGAAATATACAGACCTTCTGTAACACTGTAAATGTCTTTATTGTCACCAAAAATATAATGCATAGCTGCTGGATTATTTTTTGTATTAATTTTTAAGTACTAACAAAATCTTACTGACACCAAACAGTAGTGTATGTTTAACTTCAGTTATCTAAAACTATAAACATCTAAATTATATGCCGCACACTGGGTACAAATAATCTAACATTTAATATTTCTTTATAGAACAATTTAGAATTTTTTACAATGATGCAGACTTGTGTATATAATGCAAATCCACCAGAAAAAAAATCCTTAAGGGAACTTTAGCTCAGTTGTACCTTATATTCCATTTATGAAGTTTCATAGAAGATTCTCACGCACGTTGTACAGCCATTGTATTTGACGTTTATCCCTCCCTGGCTAATAGGCTTGAGTTTAGTATGGATGAGATCATGACAATTTTCTTCAAGCACTAAAATACCTGTAAATGGATTTTGGAGCCTCCGTAGAGGACAGATCAAGATGTTTTCACAGGAAAAAAAGAGAAGGCACAAGAAAAGGCTTTTCCATTCCATTAGGTCTGGAATCAGCTGAAATCTTTTAGCAACTGCAAGGTCACCTAGAGGTAACATGAATTTACTCAGAAGGTTCATTGCTGAAATTTGCATAAGAAACTGATTGCTTGATCACTATTATCAGATGTATGTGTACACAGATTCCTTCCCCCACACAAATACGCTATATGAACACACATAAAATGGCTTTCCATGTTTACTTTCATGATTTTGATGCTTGGAAAATTCAAAAACCAGAGGTAAAGACTATTGACGTATTTGCCCCTTCAGATACCGCCGCTTTTGCACAGCAGAGTTCAGAAAAACTGCTTTGACATCAACTAAACTAACTTCACCAGCAAGAATAACCACCTAAATCAACCATGTTGGCCAACCGGTTTTAACAGCCTAGTTTTGATGGTGAACATCATGGCTATGGTAGTCCGCCAGCTAGACAAGCATCAAACTAGCATTAATCAGCAAAAACCAGCTTGGACCAGCATGATGAAACTGGTTAAAACCACTTTCAAACAGATTCTGATCCATAATAAAACCTCTATTGTGAAAAAGTCTTACATTCTTTACCTACATTGACTCTACAAGCACAACTGGCTACATAAACAAACACACATTCTCTCTTTCACACGCACACTCAATATCTGTCTTTATAATCTGCTCAGGTTCTACACAGTTCTCCCCTGTTCTTTTCCTTTTCAGCATCCTGTGGCTTAGCTGCTCAGTTTGGCATGAAAACAAGCAGGGGATCAGGCCAACCCTGAGAGGTATGTGTGTACATGTGTGTGTCTGTGATATGTGTATGTAATAAACCCAGCATTAGTGACTGACCTAAACGGTTTGTTTTGTGGTCATCTGGTCGTTTCAAAACATTGCATCTTTGCAGAGTTAAAAAAGAAAGGTATTGCCTAGAGTTACATCACTCACCAAAGATAATTTACAGAAAGTTGATGGGCTTCAGAATAAACCCTCTTAAAATGTTGCAGAAAACGTAAAGCATAAAGTCATGAGGCAATGTATTTCCTAGAATTCTTAAGCTGTGACAGTAAACAACAGACAGGCAATAATGGGATCCCTTTATTTCTAGCATTAACATGCATTACACATCTGGGTAGTATCTGAACTACCTTTGCAGGATTGCATATGCAACTTAATTCAAATACATCTCCATCAGACTTGTCTCCACAAAGAGCAAATCGTCACCATATATCCAATGTTTCCATCTTTAGGAATTCATTACAACTAACTTGGAAGTTTTTAGAATTGCATGGAAAAACAGTATGTACAGCTAGAGACAGGCTCTAAAAGCTGCCAGGGCAGAGCATATCCACAAACTCATAGAAAATAACCAAAACAATCCAAGGTTTTTATTTAGCACAGTGGCTAGATTAACAAATAATCAGACGCCACCCAAACTAAATATTACCTCACAGTTTAGCAGTAATGACTTTATGAATTTCTTCACTGATAAAATAGATAGCATCAGAAATACAATAACAAATGTAGAATTGACAGCGTCTTGTAATTCAGCTTCATTCATTGCACCCAAAGAAAAACTGCAGTGCTTTACAACTATAGGACAGGAAGATCTAAATATACTTATCACTGCATCTAAACCAACAACATGCCTGTTAGATCCTGTACCCACTAAATTACTGAAAGAGTTGTTACCTGTAGCAGAAGAACTGCTTATCAATATTATTAACTTGTCGTTATCTCTAGGTCACGTCCCAAAACCATTCAAGCTGGCGGTTATTAAGCCTCTTATTAAGAAACCACAACTAGATCCTAGTGAA
>NW_015555744.1:683594-684096 GCF_001515605.1 Sinocyclocheilus anshuiensis | reverse complement strand
ACAACTAGATCCTAGTGAACTGGCAAATTACAGACCCATTTCAAATCTTCCGTTTATGTCTAAAATTTTAGAAAAAGATTTTTAGAAAAAGTCAATTGTGCTCCTTCCTGCAAAAAAAAAAAAAAAAAAAGATATCTATGAAGAATTTCATAGTCAGGTTCCAGGCCCCTTCATAGCACAGAAACTGTACTTGTTAAGATTACAAATGACTTGCTTCTTGCGTCAGACCAAGGCTACATCTCATTGCTAGTTTTACTTGATCTTAGTGCTGCGTTCGACACTATAGATCATGACATACTCATAGATCGACTGCAAAACTATACAGGTATTCAAGGGCAGGATTTAAGATGGTTTAGATCCTACCTTTCCGATTGCTATCACTTTGTCTGTTTAAATGGGGAATCATCTCAATTAAATCCATTAAAGTATGGAGTGCCACAAGGATCTGTCCTAGGTCCTCTGCTATTTTCGATATACATGTTGCCCCTTGGTAATATTATTA
>NW_015555744.1:681521-683574 GCF_001515605.1 Sinocyclocheilus anshuiensis | reverse complement strand
ATGTCTTGAATTTGTTTTGGGGGTGTACTAGAACATGCTCTCATGCTTGGTGGTTCGAAAAACGTATAATTTTTTTACATAAAAAAATGAATCCGGCTCAAATTGATATGGCAATATATCCGGGGGTAGTGACGCTGGGTGTAACTAAAAAGGTGCCGTGATATCACAAAGCGGCCCATTAGAATATCATTAAAATAATTCCCGCCTACATTCCCGAAATTCGGAGAAGGGTATAACTGCAGCCTGGAGATCTCCAAATGCGGGCGTGGCTTCCTCCCATTGACAGACAGGCACATGACACGCATGCGCAATTTTTTCCCCCAATCCACTTCAGTGCAAACTCCGCCCCACAGCTGATTCTAAAGATTTTATTGGTTGTGTCAATTAAAGTGTTGATTTCCTGCACTATGCTACAAAAAATGTTAACCCCTACATAATTTACATTATTATAATACCTTTCTCCCCATCCTGGCACAAATGTCTCTATTAGTTCTGGGTTTGATGAAGGTCTGCATTCCGAAAAACGAAATGTGATGTCTGCCAGCAGGAGGCGCTGTTGGAGTGGTAGAGATCAAGGTTTCCCCGGTCACGGCTGTACACAAAGCAGCGCTCCGCTCAAAAAAAAACCTGCTTTATCAGACATTACATTAAACTGTATGCTAATTGTCAATCATCTTTGACGATAGTGGTCCTGACAGAAATAACTGCATTTACTATGTACAGATAAGTGCACGTTTTCATAATTGTAACATACATATTTACATACATAATTATTCAGGTGCATGTGTAATAACTTCTAACCACGACCTCGCACCTCCCCACCCCCCAACCATTCGAATTTCCAAGTAGATATAATTGCAGACCGGAGATCTCCAAAATGGGGCGTGAACTCCAAAAGTGGGCAGAACCTCCAAAATGGGGCGGGGTCTCCTCGCGCAAAGACTTTCACCATTGGCTCTGGCTCCAGCCAATTGTTATTGACTTACATTTCAAAATAAAACTTTATAAATTAAACATTGTTTCTAGTTCATTTAAAATAAAATATGCTATATAAATAAATATTCTCCGTGAGAGCAGAGCCCAAAGCTTGTGGCCAGTGGTGTTCGGACTGGAGTTTGAACCTCTGCTTAATGATATAAACAGAAATCACCCACGAGCTCTCGCGCGAGCCGTCCCAGCTCTATTGCTTTGTTCTAAGCAACGGGGGTGTCCCGGGGCTCGAAATTCGCAGGGTAGGAGGGGGTAGTGACGCTGGATGTAACTAAAAAGGTGCCATGATATCACAAAGCGGCCCATTAGAATATCATTAAAATAATTCCCGCCTACGGAAATTCGGAGAAGGGTATAACTGCAGCCTGGAGATCTCCAAATGGGGGCGTGGCTTCCTCCCATTGACAGACAGGCACATGACATGCATGCGCAATTTCTTCCCCCAATCCACTTCAGTGCAAACTCCGCAGCTGATTCTAAAGATTTTATTGGTTGTGTCAATTAAAGTCTTGATTTCCTATATTATGCTACAAAAAAATGCTAATCCCTAAACCTATCCCACACCTGACCCTAACCAGTGAAATTGACTGCACGGCGGGATTGGCGCTGAATAGCGTGGTAAAGAAAGTTGCAGTTCAGGAGATAAACAGTTATTAAGATTATGCGATAGGAGATCGTTCCGTAACTCCCCAACCGGACCTCACCGGACAATGGCACCTTTTTAGTTACACCCAGCGTCACTACCCACTGCTACCCTGCGAATTTCGAGCCCCGGGACGCCCCCGTTGCTTGGAACAAAGCGATAGAAATCTTTCCCCAGCACTGCACTGTGCTGGGACGGCTCGCGTGAGAGCCCGTGGGTGATTCCCGTTTATATCATTAAGCAGATGTTCAAACTCCAGTCCGAACACCACTGGCCACGAGCTTTGGGCTCTGCTCTCACAGAGAATATTTATTTATATAGCATATTTTATTTCAGATCAACTAGAAACAATGTTTAATTTATAAAGTTTTATTTTGAAATGTAAGTCAATAACAATTGGCTGGAGCCAGAGCCAATGGT
>NW_015555744.1:647450-680843 GCF_001515605.1 Sinocyclocheilus anshuiensis | reverse complement strand
GCTGATGCTAAAGATTTTATTGGTTGTCAATTAAAGTGTTGATTTCCTGCACTATGCTACAAAAAATGCTAACCCCTAAACCTACCCCACACCTCACCCTAACCTTAACCAGTGAAATTGACTGCATGGCGGGACTGGCGCTGAATAGCGTGGTAAAAAAATTTGCAGTTCAGGAGATAAACAGTTAATAAGATTATGAGATATGAGATCGTTCCGTAACTCCTCAAACGGACCTCACCGGACAACAAAACCCGGACTAGTCTTCTATCACGCTACAATCCATCACGCTCCCTAAGGTCGCAAAACTCTGGACTCTTGGTAGTTCCTAGGATAGCAAAGTCCACTAAAGGAGGTAGTGGACCTTGTACTTCAGTTACATCTGATCAAATGGACATTAACATTCTTTTGCTTGGGTTGAACACATTATTTTTGCTTAGTTGGAACAGCAGCTACGGTCGTCTGTTTGATTGCATGATTCTTACTGTACATTTCTGCTATAGTCACCACTAATAACCTACTCCTAAATCATACAAAACTACCAAATTTTCTGTAAAGCTGCTTTGCAACGATTCGCATCGTGAAAAGCGCTATACAAATAAACTTGAATTGAATTACGTACAGGATATTAATAACAATTAGAAGTGAAGGAAACACAAGAAAAGTATTAAAGCACTGAACAGAAATGAGATTCCAATCTAGTGAAATAATTCAATATCACTGATTAAACTGTGTGGGAAAAATCAGAACCTTAATTAAAAGTGGTCAAAATCCATCCCAGATGATCTCCAAATGTAGTTTCAGTGATTACGATCATCGAAAACACATTTTAATGTCAGGTCTTAGATGTATCTATTCACAGACCAATGCCAATTAATATATTTCACATCACACATGCCTTTAAAAAAAGCAATTCTGTGCTTATTTTTAATGTTTTGCAATAACACCGAAGTATGTTTCATTTCAAAGCATTAAGAAGCTCTACACATTTATTTATGGATGCGCTCACGTTCTACAACCACAGCAATGCTCTGAAGCCAATTCAATCAGCATTCAATTTCATACGTACAGGCTCTCCTGGCTCACAAAGAAGGGCTGTATTACTTGAGAAACCCCAACAACCTCTATCAAACAAAGGCTAACTAACATAAGCTGGTATAAAATCCTGCTAGTTCCTGAGAAATGCAAATCCCTGTAGTCAGAATAGGATTAGTCTGTATAAAATAATGACCATAACTTGGCAGAGTCCTTTCATGCAATAATAGAAGAATGTCACAGGATATGGAGGGAAAGGTAGATAAAGAAAAATAAGTTACAGGCTATGAGCAAATGTGTGTGAATGCAAAGAAGCTACTCAGTGTGTGTGTGTGTGTGTGTGTGTGTGTGTGTGTTGTGCAGGGAAAGCGATAGGCACACATAAGCAGTAATTGAGTGACTAAAGCATGGAGACAGAGCTTGTTTTAGCAACGTCGAGGACAATCCATCTGTAGACCTGCAGAATAAGCATGGGCTCCCTTTCCCATAGGCCTCCCCGGTCCCAGAATGCGCCACCTCAACCAGCTCATAATCACTTGTGGCATGACCATTCTGCCTCTCTGCAATGACTACATGAGGACCTAATTCTCCCTGCCAATCCCAGACAGAGATGGAGAGAGAGACTTCAGTGCAGCCATTATCACAGCATTGCTACAAAATGATAAGTGTTACAGTAGATGAAGGTTGTCAGAAATGCTCTCTCTTCTTGGCAGAAATATGCAATATTAATCTTTCAGCAGCAGGCAGATTGGCAAAGCTGTATGACGAGATCTAAGTCGACCAAAATGTAGAACATTGTTTAGCCTGGCAGAAAAAGATGATTGATTATTACAGCATATGGTGTTGTTTGGTACCTGCTTATCGGTGCCTTGAGTAAAGTAGACCTATTTTTATAAAACACACATACTGAGTTCTTACTATATTATATGACATTTTCTTGGACTGTTAAGAGATGTTATTACTTATAATGCATGTTGCTCCAAATAACAGCAGTCGCAACTGCTTTATGACAGCATAGGAAGCCAGACGCCGCATATAATTTCATCTAAAATCCGGCTATGTATAAATTATATTACAGGTCACTCGGAAAAAAAGCATCATAAAAGTATTATAATATCACAAAAGCATGACTGTGTTGTTCGGGATCCACTTTAATCAACATGAATCTGAGTAGGATTCTGTGTGCAAGTCCAAATACAATTTAAACGTAATGAAAATAATATAATTAAAATGAATTTAAATTTTAAAAAACTTGATTGTACTTTATGACTAGAAAATCAACGTTTTTCATGGCAAAATTTGAACAATGCCTTGATAAAGCTTTACTTGAAAGTTTTGAAAAAGGTTTAAAGTCTTTAAAGGGGTCATCGGATGCGAAATGGACTTTTACATGTTGTTTGAACATAAATGTGTGTGTGTGTACACAACCACCCTATAATGATAAAAATCCACCCAGTGTTTTTTTTATAATCTCCTAAAATCATTACCCCTTCTTAAATCAAGCCGTTCTTAGATTCTTGCCTGTGTGACGTCACACAGGCCAAGGCCGCTCCCACGATTGTTGATTGATAGGCATTTTACCTCAGACCCGCCCTGAGTGAGCTGTCATCAGTCCACCATTGTTTCACCGCCGGAGCAGATGTAGACAAGAAATATCTCCTAAGCGATTGAGGTGTTCTGTTGTTGGATGTAATAATGAACATAGCAGTCGTCATTTACTCCCAACATATGAGCTGCTGAAGATTGAGTGAATTACTTTTGTTTTTGAAGGGAATGTGCCCCCCGATCTGCCTAAATGCATCTATGTTCGCGCAAATCATTCGTGATCCAGCTTCACCTACAGAAGAAGTGAGTATAAGGTTTTTTTTATGAATCTTTGCAAATCGCCTTTCCTAATAATGTGCTAGTTAGCAAGTTCCGCGGCTAAATGCGGCTGAAGTAAACAGTCTCTCAGATAACTGCTCGTCGCCCCACGGAAGAGAGGGGCGGGGTGAGCAGAGCTCATTAGCATTTAAAGCGGCACGCAACAAAACAGCTTGCTCTGAAAAGAGCTGTTTTTGGCATGGTAAAACGAGTGTTGTTTTACGCTACCATTGAGAAATTTTAACCAAAGTATGTTATAGACTTTTCATTAAGGCCCTAAAGAATCAACTTGTGGAAAAACCCCTTTAAGTTTGAAGAACTGCATGCCTTACAGACAGATAGAATTATCTATAAAACTACAGAATTACAAACAGAACAACATGGATGGATGGACGGACAGACGGACAGATGGAATTACACAATGGCAGAACAATAGACAGAATGACCAATCGATAGAACTACAGAACAAACTAACTACAGAACAAACTGTAAATAGAGATGGATGGATGGATGGATGGAATGATAAAATGACAGACAGATCAAACAACAGACAGAATGACTGATATAGACAGACAGACAGACAGACAGAGAACTCATGCAGATGAACTCAAAAGGAGCCAATTCTTAAATTCCCATCCTGCTTGGAAGCTCAGCTTCTCTATATAATGACTGGAAAAGCTCTAAAATGGGACAGCCAATTATTGAAAAAGTGACATACTGTACATGACTGACAGGCCATGTCATTTAGAAGCACTGCTGTACATGGACTCGGTACTGCAGAGATGGCACAGTATATTCTACCTGCATTTTTTGTCAGGTACATCACTTACCTTGATTTAGGGTGCTTTCACACCTGTAGATCGATTGCTTTGTTCCGAAACAGGGATTAAAATTATTACACTGTTGCTTTTTATTCTTGGTGCGGTTCGCTTTCAAACGGGAAAGTTTTTAAGCGGACCAAATTTGTTAATACAAGTCACGCGCGAGTAAACTGTTTTTTGGTCAAAGTCTCATTGGTCAAAGTTCCACGGCTTATTTTCCGGGATTCCACTGAGCTGTCATCTGTCAGGATGGAACGATAACAGCTTCGCTAGCTTGTTGTTTTTTTTTGTTTTTTGTTTTTTTTTTAGCTGTGCTTATATTAATTTATCATTTTGAGCAGGAGTCCAGGATTCATCGGGAAAACATTTTTTAAATGCACCTACTAGGAAGAGCAATAAGATGGCATTATAAAATGAAAAAGTGCGCTTTTTTATTTTGAATGGCGAAGACGTGCTCACCCACAGACATCCACGGGTTCATTTTGAAGTATTAGCAAAACAATAAAGCTACTGCTTTTCACGGAGCTTACGTAATTACCCATTATACATTGTGATATAGCCTGGTTCGTTGGTCTGTTAGATCGGATTGCTTTCTCACTACAACCGAACCACTCCAGAGTTTGTTTTCAATCGAGCCGAGAGCACCTCGTTCAGGCGATCTCGGACCGATTGTTTTGGCGTGGATCCGGGCGCGATTGACGTGTTCACATAAGCCCAAACGAACCGAGCTAAGGGGGGAAACGCGCCAGGATCCGAAACAACGGGCCAGGTGTGAAAGCACCCTTAAACAAGAAGAACGTGTTCCTGGATAAACATCCATTCACAGTAAATTTTCACCTGCAGGATTATGCATTTATTATGTACTGTATGTGTAGGGTTATATGTTTTGTTTAGAATGCTTACAATGCATACATAAATGTGTTAAAGTGTGACTATTTGTGTGAACCCAGCCACCCTATCTCACATGCACACAAAGCCATGAGTGACATTCTACCACACACCCACATGCCTGCGTAGACGTGTAAAAATAGCTTTAACTATACCACTGGATACAACCCTTATGATGTTGATATTCTCCTACATATGCACAAGAAACTCAAACAGCTTCAGACAGATTATTGTCATCATTTCTTGTCAATTATACATTGCAACGGTTGACTAAAGAGTATTATTTTGCACCAGCTTGACCATCCAGGATGAGTGGGTCTTTTTTGGGGTTGTTTCCATTCTGCCCGCTCCTGCTTCTTTTAATTGAGCGAGTATTGGTCTGTATTTTCATGTCAGGAGGTGAAAGGTGTGAAATTACCTTTCTCCCTGCCAAAGTCACCCTCCGCTTCCTCGGTAATAACGAGCCACTCCTCTCCTCTCCCCTCTTCTCACCCTCAGTTCTGTGAATGGAAGTGTTCTCACTCGGCAGCGATTATTAAATATGAAATGCTGGAGGTCTACAGAAGACAGACACTTAGCTGAGTGTGAGGTTGTATTGACCAAATGCAAGTCACAACACATCAAAATGTCATATTTACGGCTTTTTAGGTGCATTTGTGGTCACTCCCTCTGTGATTATGCATAACAAATATGACCCTGGACCACAAAACCAGTCATAAGTAGCACGGGTAAATTTGTAGCAATAGAAAACAATACATTGTATGGGTCAAAATTATACATTTTTCTTTTATGCCAAAAATCATTAGGATAGGCTATTAAGATCATGTTCCATGAAGATATTTTGTAAATTTCCTACCTTGAATATATAAAAATTTAATTTTTCATTAGCAATATGCATTGCAAAGAACTTCATTTGGACAGCTTTAAAGGCAATTTTCTCAATATTTAGATTTTTTTTGCACCCTCAGATTCCAGATTTTCAAATAGTTGTATCTCAGGCCCTGTCCACACGAACGTGGGTATTTTCAAAACCGCAGCTTTTTCTACGTGGTTAGGCCATTCGTCCACACACAAACGCAGCACCAGTTCACTGAAACCGAACATTTTTGAAAACTCCTGCCAGGGTGAAGATTTTCAAAAACTCCGGTTGCAGTGTTATTGTGTATACAGCGAAACCGGAGTTTTGGCTTGTGACGTCAGAGCATGTGATGTTATCTCCGCCTACTGGAAACTTTTTCAGGCTTCTGATTGGCCAACATGGCTTTACGGTTGAGATTATATCACCACCTGTTGGTTTGGCATGCTCTTGACAGTGCTTCATAGCATGCTTTTGCGTTTTGATGTGGACGGAGATTTTTTTAAAAACGGAAGAAGCAAAAACTCTGTTTATAAAAATACCCGTGTACGTGTGGACATGGCCTCAGCCAAATATTGTCCTATCCTAACAAACCATACATCAATGGAAAGCTTATTTGACCAACAAATTGACCCTTATGACTGGTTTTGTGGTCCAGGGTCACAAATAAAGTTAAAGAAATATTTTACAAAATGATCCACATATTTTACCCTGTCAAGCATTTTATTTATTTTATTTTTTTACAAAAAAATTTAAATAACATGTCCCGATGTTTTTGTGAAGAAAGTAATTTGTTCTGGGATTGTCCTCAATCTTTCTGGAGTAATATTAGTAGATTTAGTAGATAATAGAATTAGAGATAATAGAATTATATACTGTATATATATATACACATACAGCAGTGGCGGAGCCAGAGGGGTGTCTAGGGTGGCACATCTGATCGGCTACCCTGGGTGCCACCCCAATAATTAATATGCTACTATTTCATTTTCTTTGTTTAATCGTACTGAAAGAAGTGTTTATTTTAGCCTCGAACTCAAGGAAGCGATGCGTCTGGTGTTCTGCATCGCGCTTCATCTCGCCCATTTCCAGCCTCTCATGTACGCGCTCTCGTGCCACACATTCATTTTCTTACAGACTGAAAAACATCGCAGAGCAGAGAGGACACAGACAACGAGCTGACAGACACGACAGAGCAGGTAACTTTTGATAATAGGAAACAAAAAAAGTCTCATCATTTAAATTCTGTTAGTTTTATTAAGAATTTCAAACGATAAATACAGAGTACTGGCATGAAACTCTAAATGGCGCAGTCCGATAGGTCTAACTCAATCTGACCTAATGACATCATTATCACATGGCACAGCTGATTGGTTCTCTCCTGTATCGGTAGCCAATGAGCTCGCTGTTCAACATTCAAATATATGACTAGTGCTTGCCGTAGCAGTTGCAGCTTGCTACAGAAATCCTCCACCTTTCCCAGCTCCACCTGTATAGTTCTGCTACGAGGTGATTCATGTATGCTATATGGGGGTTATTTCATGTATGTTATATTTGCAGCAGCAATATTTCTTACATGCTCACAGCAGCATGTTGTGGATGTATTGGCAGTAGCAAGTCTCGGTACTTGCTCTGCCGCAGCAGCAGCAGCAGCAACGTAGCAGATCTATTCCGCCAAGACCAAATACATTAACATTGTCATGTACATTACCATGCCAATCCCTCCGAGAGTTGTCATGACAGAAATACAGTTCTGGAGCTCTTTATTGGCGTGACGGTTCACATGCACTCCCGCATTGCCTCAGTTCAAGAGAGGCAGGAGTGCATTCTATAATTAGCATGAAATAAACATCGAATGCACATCCGATCCATGTTAAAAGATACACTTAATGTATAGTGTCTCATGTAATCATGTTTCAGTCACGTTAAGACAGCAGCTATAAAACATTGTCACATAACTGCAGAAAATCCATTCAGTGTCTATAAACTAGCACGAAAAATGTACACTAGAGAGGAACATTTTGCAAAAATTATGTTTATTATATATTATAAGTATATATAGTTTAGTTTAGAAAAGTTGCCAGGTTGGGGTAATACACTGATTTTCTGTCATGGTCTATGGACCCCCGAAATTAGCCTTGGCCACCCCATGTATAAAACTCTAGCTCCGCCACTGACAAACAGTATATATATCCCTGAGGAACTCTCTGCACATCAGTGTATAAATTGGATTGATTTTAATAACTTTAACGTATTTGAAGTGTTTTGCACCAAGCACTATGAAAATACAAGTATCGGATCGGGACTCAGTATCGGCAGATACTTAATATTCAATAACTCTGATTGGAAGGGGCACAAAAACCTGATCAGGACATCCCTCTTTAATCATACAGGTTTGGAACAACATTACGGTGAGAAAATAATGCCACAATTTTCATTGAAGGAGTATTTCTGCTCAATGATTTACTGTACATAACATATCACCATGCACATTTCGTGGATGGTGATTGGCATTGCCTTAGCTGCCTGTCATAATGTGGATCCATAGCTGTCCTCTGTAACCTTGAATGGAGGTCAAGGAAGAATTATCTCTGAAAGAAGCATTAATCAAGGAGGCACTCTGCCATGACAACCATCTAATTGGCTGCTGTTATAAACCAATGAGAAACATTCAATTAAACAGCATCGAGTATGAAATTACAAACAGTATCTTGTGGCATCTCTTTATCCTTTTCACCAACCTTTTGTCTTAAAGTCGAAAGCAAAATTATTATAACTATCCTTTCATCAATGATATCACCCCTAATGGAAACCTTGATTTCAGGCAAAGGAAAAGGTCTCCCTTTTCCCATTTTAAAGGGGAAAAAAATGCCCCAACCCCCCTTAGCTCATTCCATCCCCTGGTATAAGTGACTTTCATACCTTCAACCTTAATCTCATTACCGTTGCTGTTTCCTGAGAACACTAATCCAATGTTAAAGGAGATTAAATATACTGCATTAAAAGTATTGCAGCTGTAATATGAGGGACAGTGCGAAAACAGCTTACACACTTCGGTTTCGCGCCCTCAAACATTACGAACTGCTGTGTTTTCCATGGGAAATCATTAACCGGAATATTTTAGTCAACCCTGAAACACTTTCAGAGTCAACAGAGATGCTTTTGAAGGTTATCACATTGCAGAGGTACATACGGGATGCAGCTGTTCTGTCGAGAAACTCGGAAAACAGAAGCAAGGAAGCAGAAAAAGCCCATACCAACATGTTTCCCTCAATTCACAGCACCGCGGTTTTTCATCTGACCACATTCGGAGGATAAAGTGAGAATGCAGTTTCAATTTGGGGTCTGTAATAGAGGGTGAGCAAAAGTGCTAGTGCAGAGAAAAACCCATTCCTCCCCCATCTCCGCACTGACACGCACACACTCATACAAAAGGACGCATGCTTTTGCTTTAGTATTATGTATTTATGCTGCAGCTTTAACATCTTTTATAAGAGCCTTTAGGGTCTGAATCTACAGTACAGTATTTGGAAATGCTAAACAGTGCAGCAGAACAATACAGCCCACTCAAGACAGCAATCCTATAAAAGCTAACATTACATTGTTACATCCCAATTAAAAGAACAAGTTGAGACATCAGCACAATAGTATTTGGCTTTGTAATATTTATAATAAGAGGACTTTAAAATGACATACACAAAATGACATATTGGATTCAAATTACAGGCATTCTTATTTTTCATCATCTCAGTAATCAGCCTAACTACCAGTGTGCTGTGATTCGGATTTCAACCCTGTAATTTAATCTAACCCACAGTGCTTCTTCCACACAGGGCATTGTTACAATGCCAAAGATTCTGAAGTCAAAGAATAATCAAGTACTGTTAGGCACATTGGCGAAACCAAAATCTATCAATATGATATGAATTCAATTTTCCTCAAGCTTAGAATGCTGCTTATTTGCAAGTCGTTTTTATAAGTTGTTTTGTCTAAAATAAAAAAGGGTTGTTTACAAAAATGTTTTATTAAATAAACATAGGACTAGTATGAAAGACTGTATACAGAGATGGTGCACTACTATGAATGGAAGAAAGTACAAATGCAATATGACGGAATAAGTCCCACCTTCTAAACAAAAGAGCCAGTTGCTAAAGTTCTTGTGTCACTGCAGCTGCTGTTAGAAGCTCTGGTTTCCATAAAAACAGTCAGTGAGCGTGCGCACATGTGCATTGGCTAAACCCTAAACCAACCTCATATATGGTTTTTATGCTATTTCAGCACAAGAAACAACATTTTTAGGACAGTTCATGGCTGTTTTCTTTTTCTTTTTTTGCTGATTTGAAATACGTTATTTAAATGTGAGTTTGGTAAGCAATTTTTGAGATTTCAGTATTTCCCCAACCAAAGCTGTATGACTTTACACACAACAGATATTTGAAAGTCAAACAAAATTGTTCCCCATAGAGTTATTTATTTGATTTTTTTGGCATTTTTGCCTTTATGCGTAGCAGCTCCGATCTATCCTATAGTGATAAAGGTAAATGACGCTCTATGTCGGCGCTGTCCACAAGGCTATCGGCGCCAACCCCCATGGACTTGTAATGTACATTTTTTCGAAATATCTTCTTTGTGTTCCACTGGAGGTCTGGAACAACATTAGGGTGAGTAAATGATTACATCATTTACATTTTTGGGTGAGTGGTCCCTTTAAAACTATGTGGAAGGCGCTATACAAATAAAACTGACTTTACTTAATCAATGTAATAAAAAAGTCTGCCCGAAAACCCTATAAAACAGAGTAAAAACATCACTAGTTAAAACTGGGACATCCCATTTTGACATATGAAAATGCAAATTCAAAATCACCCAGCTTCCTGTTCTGCCCTCACAAAGACGTCACAGCACCGTTGCCAAACCTATTTCCCAGCTTTATCACTCAAGTGTATTTCAAGCACTGTACCACGTGTCACTGCTATGATAACGCAGAGGAACACGGACCAACGCAATCACAAGGGTTTTAGAAGGGAAATTGTTGGTAAGGCTGGCAAAGAGCACATCCTCTGGGCACAGGAAGAGAGAGAGAGGATTGTGTTACGTAACCCTCTCTCTACCCACTATACTTGTGCCAGCCGCCCTAGCTCTCCACTGCGCCCAGTCTGTTTCCTTTGAACTCAGCTTCTGTCATCTGCCAAGGGAGAGAAAGAATAGAGACAGGAGACTTTGGGATAGACCTAAGCCTCCAGCTGAGAGCCTCTTCATGATGATGTATGTAATGACTGAAATGCAGTGAGACAGAGGTCTGGATAAACACAGCTCAGACTGGCTTCGGTCACACGCTCTTTGCTGAACTGATCACACTGTCAGAGAAGGCTGCTGTCCTCCTCCAAACATTTCCTCACATTGACCTGGAAAGACTTGACAGTGCATTGAACATGACATACAGAATAACCAAGCTGACTGGTCCATATGAAAACATCAGATCAGCGTATGTACTGTACGTGGACACTTATGTCACACTTTGCTTTATAAAAAAAACAACTTTATTAAAACAAGTCACTTGGATTTTAAATTATGAAACAGATATAATATTTGAAATTCAAAAAAAGCATTTGGACACTATCTGGTTGTCAGACTGTAACATGTTCATTGTTAATGTGCCTTCTGTTAGAACACCTTTGGTGAACTTGAGGAATTTACTTCATACAGAACAGCCACAAAAATGACAATGAGACCAGCTGGTTGAAAATAACTGCAAAAATCAAAAAAGTTCTGAGAAAACGAAGCAAGTGTTTTTTGCAAGTTTCAGCCTGACGCAGTTGTCATTTTCACGTCCTGCGCCATGTTGTTTAAATAGCAAATGCATTTGCGCCCATTTGTGCGCCCATGGGCGTGCTGGTCTGAAAACGAGGTGTGTTCAGGTGCGTTGCTATTTTGAGGCAACTGAAATAGACTGAGCCATTGACCAACTGAAACCTGGTCTAAAGTCAATGGCGCAATATTTTTTTGTTATTTAAAGAGCATGTTAGTAATATGTGCCTATACGCAGGTCCACAATGCACGTACACTCTGCTTATTACACACACAGGGACTCGCAGCAGCACACACACATGCCAAATATTACAAATGAAAGGATTACATTGTAAAAGATAATTATTGTGTATTATTTTCAGGGGGATTTGGTGGAATCCTGCTTGTCCCGTAGATGGTCTGCTTGCACACTTTAACCTCATACGAGCAGATCTGTTTCCTCTCTGGAGAAGCGTTCAGTATTTGCTCTTGCAAATTCCGCCATGTAAATAGCGAATCCGCCATGGTGCAAGCGCAACGGGCTCTTAAAGGGAATGGGAGATGAGACTCTGATTGGTTTATTAAGAGAATGGGTACAACCCTTTTGGACCACGCAGACTGTTTTTTCCGTCGTTAAACCGGCAAAAGTGGATTCGGACACGCCCTAAGTGTACCTGCACCATGCGCTTCAGACCATGTGCTTAGATCATTAAAATAGGGCCCATAGTCTCATTGGTTTGCAAATACCAATTGATTTCATATTTTGTTTTCAGCGCAATGAAATTCATATTTTTTTGAGTGAGTGCTTCCTTAGTAACACCAATACCTTGTGTTCCTTTTATCCAAATGTGAGATGAAGAGACTGGGCTGCAATTTTTGTGTAAAAAATCTTAAATTGCTATGGAAACTGAAAGTTCTGTCAGTACATATCAGTATAATGATTTTCTAAAATTCTCCCTCCAGTTAACACACACACACACACACATACACACACACACACACACACACACACACAAAAGGGTGTTTCTTCAACTATGTGCACTTTTGACTCTGTGGACTTTTAGAAATTTAACTCTTAAAGGACTTTTCACACCCTTGCGTCTTTATTTAATTTGTCCATTAAAATGATCTAACATTTATGTTCAACATTTTTGGGATGTAAGATGTTTTTAATGTTTTAATTGAAAGAAGTGTGTTATGCTCTCCAAGGCTGCATTTATTTGATCAAAAATACAGTAAAATCAGTAATATTGTTAAATGGTTCTTTTTTTCTTCTTCTTCTTTTTTTTGCAGCCATTACTGCAGTCTTCAGTGTTTTCAATAATGAAAACAGTTGTGCTGCTTTTAACATATTTTTTGATTTTTTTTCTCTTAAAACATCATATCAACGTGTACATTTTTAACATTTAAAGGCCTATTATGCCCCTTTTTGTAATATAAGTCTCAGGTGTCCCCTGAATTTGACTGTGAAGTTTCAGCTCAAAATACCCCACAAATCATTCATTTTATAATTTTGAAAATGCCTATTTTGAGTGGATGCAGAAACTCGCTGTTTTCATGCATGTCTCTTTAAATGCACATGAGCTTTAATAGAAAGCAAAACCCTGGGACTTAAAAGTGCATGCAGTTGAAGAAATACCAATATATGAAATCACACATTCACCCACCCAAATATAACAAACCCATTTTGCCTTCATAACCAGTCGGGCTGAGTTTCACAAACATTTGACTTATTCAACATTTACATGGAGATAACCATAATATCAGCAACAAACTATCAGGTTTTCATTGTTCATTGGAGTCACAAGACACTTCATTAAAGTGATGGTCCAGAGGCACTTATCAATCATTCTGTCACATATTTAATATAGTTGTCACTTTCTGTCGCCTGCTGCTGAAAGACCCCGTTACGTCACATCTCTGGAAATCAACTCTTTACACTCACTTTCATCAACAACAGACATGTAACAGCGTTACCACAAAACGCCTCATCTTATCTCTCTAGTTTCTTGAGAAAACGTCTCCTGCTTCACATCAGAAAGACAGCTTCTAATTATCTGACGGCCCTAGTTCAATCTTAAAAACTATCAGTCTCTCTGTCTTGTGTTGGTAAAGTGAGGTCGCTCTTTACTGTCATAGCATACAAATATCTTCTAAATTAATTTAGTTAAAACAAAGTTATGATAAATTACAAAACTATGTAAGTATATCACTAATAAATACTTATATTATAAATAGAAATAGCCTAGAAACTAAGCTAAAGGGTAAACAATAAATTCAATTCCCAGTACACTGTTTCCAATGCACAGCTTTTTACAAGCAAAAACATAAATTTCTGCTTGTAAAAAGCTGTAGGATATCTAAAAACCTTTTACAAAACTTTCATCAATCACTCAAATGCAATTTTATGCCTACTGGAGATAATAATGCTTGAGGATTTACAAAGAGTTTTTGTGACAAATGAGGTTTGTCTAAGCAGCGATAAATAGGTGTGCTGTGCAAATGGTGTGAGTCACATAAACAACTCTTCAACTTATTCAACATGTTATTTTGAGTCCAAGCTATATTTCCATATTTTAAAGTTAACCTTTTAATATGTAAATTTTTATATATAAATGTTACATAGGGTGAATTGAGGCAAATTTTGATGACTTTCAAAAAGTTAACCGGAATCTACTAAGTAAAAAATATTATTTGACAATCTCATGATCGCCCAGCTGTTCCATCACAAACCATTAGGGGTTCACAAAATCTCAGTTCATTCAGAGTGACATTTTAAGTTGCTAAGAGTTTCTAACCTCTTTATTTCATTTGATATTAAGCACACAATAATGGATGTTTAATTGGCTTTGCCAGTCCCAATCAATTAAGTCAATATTCAACAAGACAAAATAACACACAGAAATTCCTCTGTTAAAGCCAAAAAACAATTCTCTTGGAAGGAAACAGCACACTATATGTTCTTTTGCCATTTCTGGCACCTCATTACAACTGCATTCCTGTCCACCTGAGCCTGGAAATTCCAGAAAGCCATTTCCTAAGAAAAATTGCAATGCTTCTTGCTGATATTTTATTCTGTGAGCTAAACAATATGACAATTCTAACCCTGCGTCACATGGTGCTGTGATGCAATGTCCAACGACAAGGTATACGTCTATCCACACCAAAAATGAAAATGCTGTGTGACGTTACAAAATAACAGTCAATCAAGACATATTTGATGTGAAATTCATGAAAATGGATTTGGGGCATCTGCTTTAACAAAGCCATTGCTTAAAGGAATCCAACTAAACACTGATTCAGCCTGACAAAAAATTTCAACTACAAGACAGTTTTCTTTGTTTAAGATTTAAGGAAATATAGTGGCTTTAAAGACCATAGCACTTTTTTAAAATAAAAAGTGCATTTTAAAAGAAATCAATATTAAACTGGCCTTTGTGCATCTCACAACAGCCATGTCCTCTTTTTCTTTCTCAAACACAATGCCGGTTATTGATTGGCCGTTACATGACAGGTTCAGGTTCACCTGTCCCTGTGCCTTCTCCCTTTGCGCTGGTCATTGATTTTGGCAACTCAAAATGACTTAATGTCTTTGCACATCAGAGGTGTGATGACTCCATTAAGTTATCACAGATGTATTCGGCACAACAGACTGAATTTAGGGTGACAAATAAAAATTAAATAAAAAATCCTAACACATCTATTTTACACCTCATTATTTTACAGAACTTACTATAATACAGCACATTACCAACATTTCCGGTCATCAGCATATTTTGGATGCTGGTCATCCAAGCTAGACCAGCACAAAACCAGCCTGTCTAAGGTGGCCTTTTCAGCAAAGGAAGACATCACACTTTCAAAGAGCAGCCTTGTTAAACTGTCATGCAGCGAACAAGAAGAACATATATATACTGTACACGACAGACATCTCTCTGTACAATTAAAATTATTGTTGACCTTTCAGTTTATCAACATTACAAGGTACTTGCGTGAACTTACACAATGTAACTCTCCCAAGGCAAAGTTAACTTTAACATTACAAGAACTTTATTTAATGACTCTCTCCACTTTTAAAGAAACTATTCTTCAGCGAGTCTAAAACGGTAGGAAACAGCAAGTGTCTACGCTGTAGGGTCACTGGTTCATTCGCTACGTCGCTATAATATGCCTGAGTGAACATAGAGCTACTTTCTCAAATTAATTACATGTGAAGGCAGGCAGCTGTGGGAGGAAAAGAAAAGGAAAAGCGTGATGAAAGGAGTAGGTGATAATAACTCGGTCTTCGTGACTAAACTCATTGAAACATGTCGATTTAGCACAAATCATATATTGACTGCAAACGCCATTGGTGTAGACCTGAACGTGTTCATCTAAGCAGGTTTAGCTATTAGAATTGGAGGTACAGATACTGTGTGTGGGTTCTTCTGTGATCTGAAGAGCAGAACTGTCATCAATAGACAAGGTTAATGAGATGGTTCAGGAGGTGATTCACCCGAGCTGAGCGTTGTGCCTTTCAGTTCTCTCATTTTGGTGTTGTTCAGTTTTAAAGCATGATCCATACAGATCAATGATGGAATTATGTAAGTCTTCTTACATAACAATAGAGTATCCACCTCCTCGGGTTAATGTTTTATTCATCAATATTTCAGATTTATTAGTATTCCTCCCGCTCTTGTTCAGATTAGCAGACAGCTGTTGCTCCATAAACATCCCATAAAATGCTTGAAAGCACCTGTTATGTCTACAGTGATCATTAGTTAGTCAGATGAAGTAACAGTATCTTTGTTAAGTGATACAGACTGATTCACTAATGCGATCTAAACCATGCTGCGTATTTTGAAAGACAGTAGCATGTTTGATTTTCTAGGAGCTTTAGCACTAGCAAGGTATCTGCATGATTGATGGAATTAAATTTAAAACCTTTTTAGCCAACAAAATAGTTGCCGTGGCCTCCAATTAACAAACCATTTTTTTTACAAACTGTAGCTACATTTAAAATCTTCACAAATTATACATGACAGATTTCTTTACAACAACATGTGGTCTGAAATAATCTAAAATAAAATAAAATACCAAGCAATCCCTATTGACACGTTAAAATTAGAGACGCAATTATAGTGTGGATGAGCATTCACATCCAAATCAGTCAAATCAAATCAAATCAAATCACTTTTATACTTCTGATGTAATTGCACAGCTCTGAATTAAAAACAAACTTGCCAACACACTGCATTAGTAGAAGGCAGTAAAAATCCTCATACATATTCCAAGCTCTTCGTGCTGGCAGCCAAAATTCACAATTATTTTATTTGTGATAAATCAGCTCTCCATGCAACTAAATGTGCTGACTCTATCCACAGGGAATAGCTGGAGCTCATCTTCTTACGAGCTGAAAGATTCTTGTCATTAATTGATTCAGTATTGCAATACTTTCTCTGATGGCATTTCGGCTAAACACATTACCATAATTTTTCCTTGAGCAAATTTGAAAGAAGTCAAAAGTCAGCATCCATTAATCTTTAAAACTTAAAAAGCCAAAGTATGTGCTTTGTTTTAAGATAGCGCCACAATTACAGTACTGTATAACTTTCAAAAGCATATCATGATCCTCACACTGCATTTCAATCAATAGCCTCTGCCCTGAGAGCTGTGCCTGATAAGTCCACATTTTCTCAATAGCAGTCACCACCTGTTTCAAGCTCAGGGCACATAAGAAACACAGCTCAATGCTCATTTTTTTTAATTATATGACCAAAAAGAACAAAAAACATCTTTCTAGTATATATCATTGTCATTGCCATACATGCATATAATGCTTGCTTGATGGGAGGTCTATTAAAATCTATTGCAAATAGAAAATTGTGGCATAAGTACCACTGTAAATACACTCTAGTTTGCTGAAGACTATTGGGGCGAAATAACAAAATATGAACAAAGCTGTTCAGTCCTACATCCTGGAAATGAACTAGCATTGCCAATCATGGGTATCCATTTAAAGCATTTTTAAAATAGCAGATTTCATTTCATGAGTAAAATAAAGTCTGAGGCTAATAGTACTTGAAGAGGCTTTCAAGTTTCAAGTTTTACAACATACATTACCCACAGTCATACCTCACACAGGAATTTTGAAGCTGTTTAAAAGGACAAAAATATTTTTATTAAAAATTGTAGTGCTACAATACTTGGGTTGAGAAATTTGCATAGAAAGCATGTGTGTTTGTGCTGAAATGATTGACTACTTAATTTAAATACAGTACAGTGGTTAACCTGGATTGCAGGTGATTAGTGAATCATTGGAAAGTTTATCTGCCAATAGTACCACAACACACCTGCTTAGTGAATTAACCTACTTTTTCTCAGGTCAAGTAGCAAATTTACTAGTAGTCTGTTTTTGCTTTTAAAATATGATTGGCATTCTGGGCATACTGTGTATCTCAGCCCTTGCTTCAGTTGAAGGGCAACAGTGAGCCAAGGAGATGCTTTGTTTTGAACAAGTCTGTCTCAGTCTGCCCTTACCAAAGAGAAGTATACTTCAAGTTTATTTTATTAAGTATACTTAAGTAAATTTTAAGAATATTTTTAAGTGTACTTTATGTACTAAGTATACAAATATTAGTGTACTAGTAGTATACTTGTAAATGTACTACTTTAATACTCCTTGGGACTAAATTGGCCCACTTTCTAGTGTATAAAAGTACACTTTTAAGTATACTTTAAGTATAACAGTAGTAAACTGAGTACATAACTAGTTTGTTACTAGTTTGTACTGCAACTATACTAAAAGTGAACTTAAAGGTATAATGATAGTTTACTAATTAAATAGCCTACTTGTAGCATTTATAGTACACTTTGAAGTATAGCCTCAGTAAACTACTAGTTTAGTAGTTTTATACTGCAAGTATACTCGTAAGTTTTATGTCTGATGATCATGTTAGATTTTGTGTGGAAGCATCTGTTGTTTTTCGGTTTCTTCTTCGCTTGTGTTTTGGAAATTCTGTACAGAGGATGTGTAATAGCGCCACCTACCGTATAACAATGAAAACATTCTCAGAGCATTCTCAAGTATAGCTCAAATAAATGTAGACTTTTTCTAAATATAAGTCAAGTATACTTAAATGTCATTTCGGAGAAGTACATAAAAAGTACACTGAAAGTATACTTTCCTATTTTTTTGTTTAAAAGAAGTATACTTATAGCACACTTGAATAAACTTATTTTTTGTAAGGGTGATCAGTCTTAGACATCCTGAAATGACTGGTACTTCTCTTTGCAGGTGGACATTTGCTAGAATTTCCTCCTCATATTCTCTGGAGGCTGCTTTGCAGAGTTTCTGTTGAGCTCCATTACCCGCTGCTGCCTTTTGTCTTTGTTTTTGTGCTTCTATGCTCAAAATCTAGCTCCTGTCAAAGCTGTCATTTTCACTTGTGATTTCATCACCTGATGTCACAATGTGCAATGACTGTGACATTTGTTCAAGACTTTAAAAAAATCATACCAGTCCACTGCTAATGATTAAACTTGGCATCACACCTCAAATTGTTAATTCAGCCAAAACATTTGCTCATTAGTAAGTAAACTGTTCAGTCTGGAACTTAAAAGTACAAACTTACGGCACCAATGCTAATGAAACAGACTTTTGCATTTGGTGCACATTTTTGCATAGTAATAATAAGCTTAGGGGAAAATAACATGTCACATTACAATTAAGCGGTGTGCATAAAGGACAGCAGATAAGAGTGTATCTATCTATCGACTTCCTGTTTTCTGCCAACTGGTCACAAATCAGCAGCTGCACTGATTGACTCAGATTGGTCCTGTCATGCTGTCAGCCGAAAGGCTGATAATGAAGTGTCAGAGTCATAAAGGCTTAAAAAGAGACAGGCTGGTGCAGAGCGGGTGTCACCAGTGCTAAAATGCTGAAATAACACCTCCTACAAACAGAAAATCCTCACCTCACTAATAGAGAAAGGGCTATCCTGAATCATCTCATATTCAATATTTAACTCTTCTCTAGCCTTACAAAAAAGTACTGTGGCAGTACTTTGAAACAGAGTCTGAATCAGCGTGTAATACTGTGGTACTGTGATATATGCCAAGACACTGAATGATCACTATATTCATATAATTTCATGGTACTGCGATGTGCTTCAAACAATATCATGATTAATATGGTACACATAAAATTATAACAAATCAACTTTTATTATTCAGTGTACAGCAAGCTTTTATTTTGTAGCTCCATACTTAAATCATCACATCTCTAAAGCAACTGACCTCACGGGAAAACATGTAATGGAGAGAGCAATACAAAAAGTGGTTGTAAATCTTACATATCTCTACACTTATCACTCGCTAGTGGCAGAAATCAAATGCTAAGCCAATCCGATAACTTCAAGCACGAACACTTAAGACTTCTCTGCCAGCCTATTCCCCAGTTGGATGTTAAATGACTCACTGGTGAAGCAGAGAATACATATAGGGTGCTAAGTGTGTTGCAGAGAGGGTTGCAAAATTCCGGACTGGAAACTTTCCATGGGAATTAACGGGAATTAATGGGAATAAACTGGAAATTTGCAAAATTGCAGGAACTGGGGACTTAAATGTAGTTTAGAAAAAAATCTTGCAGCATAATTTTGGTTAAAAAAAACTGATTTAATGCAATTTCAGTTTAATTTCTACCCTACACATTGCTCAATCACATGCACACAGAAAACACTGCTTAGTGCAGGGCTATTGAGGCCACACCCCCTACATGCACTGTGCTTTCCTCCATAACATGCACAGATAATTTCTTTAATCCTGCACACAAAATATCAAAATGTCCATCTTGGTATGTATTCATGTAAATTACATGAATATGACAAAAAATTGTTTAAAACTTCCTTGTGCTGTGTGCAATATACTGTGCAACTAAATTAGGCTATACCATTGTAAAAACAAATACACTGACTGAACAAACATTTAGGTGAGATAATAATAAAACAAAAGTCTAAAAATGACCCTCCCCCACACACAATACCCCTTAAGGCGGGCGTACACGGTGCGATTTTTGCTGTCGTACGAGCTCGCAGGCGTACCGTGTGAGAAGAATTACGGGCCGATCCGAGACGTTACGAGCACCTCCCGTCCTCCCGATAATTTTCAAACGTCAAAAAAAATCGGATGCTGTCGGTTTAAATTCGTGGCGTATGTCTTGACCAATCAGAAGATGACAAAAACCATATAGTCTATAATAATTTTAGTTTAATTATACAGTTCTATTTTTTATTTGTTATTCCGAATGTGCCAAATTTGCCGTTCAGCTTTATGAATGAATATGCCTGTTATATTTCCAGCAAAACGAGCAGAAATTCAGAAATGGCCTACTCCCTCGAGTTCTTTATGAAGAACAGAAAGTCCATGCTTTTCTCTGCTTTTCAGCCATTCTCTTTGCCATGTCCTTTGTCTTGTTTTTTTTGGACGTCACAAGCTGCCTGCCACAAAGAAAACTATTTCGTCCTCAGAATCCATATTTTTATGAATGGCGCGAAACGTAATGCTTACGTCAGAGTTTGTATAATCGTAGTAAATTCGTGTCGTGTGTGACTGCCTCTGTACGATTTTCGGATAAACTCAATCGTGACATGTGCCAGAGCTCATGACGTTCCGACCTTCAGAATCGCACCGTGTACGCCCGCCTTAAGTCACCTAAGAGGGGGATTCCCCTCCATTTTCTCTGAAGCCACACTTGCTGCATTTGAGCCCAAAGACTGCATCTAAGTTTTGATATTCTAAATATATTTGATCTATGGGATTCAGTTTTAACTAGTAAACGCCAAAAAAGGTTTATACAGTAGCTAGCTAGCCAGTAAAATCAAGATATGAAAAATCTAAGCGAGCCAGCACTGTTTCATTGACAATTTATGAGGTATGTGCTAGCTAGCTCAAGCTGTGATGCTCTTTCTGCTAGCCAGGTTTCTGTTATCATACAGAAGTACAGTACTGGTCAAAAGTTTGGAAACATTACTATTTTTAATGTTTTAAACATTGCATATCTTTTGCTCATCAAGCCTTCATTTATTTGATCAAATATGCTTATTTATAATCAATTTTGGAAACAGTTGTGCTGCTTAATATATATAAGAGTTAAAAAAAAGAACAGAAAATAATCATTTTTTAACAATACACTACCATTCATTTGGGGTCAGTATCTAAGAGATAAACATCCAGTTTTTGTAGTTTGCAGAACAAGCTGCTTGAGCTATTTTAACAATAATTTATTCTAATTATTCTAAATTTAGTTACTTACCAAAGTGTCCCAGTGTTTTCATGTGAAATCCTTTAAAGATTACTCACAAAAAATGACACAGTAGAAATCTCTTCCTCTATGCATGTGATTTTCTTCATTCTTGTGCATGCTAAATTGCATTTGCACACTTGGATGCATTTGATGCCCCAAAAGGGAGATTGGCAGGCAGATTCATTACTGAATGTGATAGGATAAATGTCCCGATGTCACACGATGTGACCTTTTGATGGAAAAGCTGTAATATTACACTCTGTTCTTGACATTGATTTGTGCTGCATTGCCTCTGTTAGTAGGACATCTGACTGATCATGCTCTTGTGTACTAGCATGTATCAATATGATGAAGCAGCACTGGCCATGCATCAAAGTTGAGGTAAAATGGTGCACTTTTTGTGGTTTCTGTCAGAAAAATACCTCATTCATTTTAACAATCAAGGCCACATAAGGGTCAGGTTCAGCTGGTCCACCCAATCAAAACTGCTGGAATATACAACTAGTTATTAAGAAATATAACTTACATTACACACAAAATAAGCATAGCTCACATGGACATACCGTACATGCATTTTATCACCATTTCAGTTATTTTGCATATACTGTACTGCAGTACTTTACATTAATTATTCATGCAGTGGGGAATGTTTGGAACCACAGTTCTGCCTCACCACAGACATCTCATTATTACCTACAGCATAACATAAATACGCAACTTGATTGTGCCGTCATTGTAGTTGTACAGTTAATTGTGCAGCTATACATTAAGCTATTGAAAATTTAGCAAACATTGGCTGTGATCCAAAGCCTAGTGAGCTGCCTCATGGCTTTCTGCCCACTGTCTACATTGGCAGCATCCTAAATGAAACTAAACCTCAGTCAGCAAACAGTATGTAAATCGTAAGTAGAAAAAAATAATTTTTCCTTGCCACTGCCTCCTAATATCCTCTGGAAAAGGCTATAGAAAAACAATTGGTGTGATTAGTGCTTTAAAAACACATTGGCATTCTTCTCTGATGATGAGCACAAGACACTTTTTCAAAAACATCTGAACGGTAGTGTACTGTATAAAAATATATAGCTCCCTCTACATTTTGAAGGCATCATCTCATTTGGGGTTCCTCGGCATCAAAACACTATTGCCTTTCCCACAATGGATACAGTTGCCCTTACCTTCGAATTTGGACCAAAAAAAGTATCAAGAATACCAATAAAGTAAGCAAGGAGGCAGCATAATTAAGTTGCCTACTATTTGGAACAGCTTTAGCATCTAATGCCTGAAAATGCCTGTGGAGGCAGCTCACTAGGTTTTGGAACAGAGCTATCGTCTCATTAAGGCCCAAAAAAGTAAAC
Source organism: Sinocyclocheilus anshuiensis (assembly GCF_001515605.1). Lineage (NCBI taxonomy): Eukaryota > Metazoa > Chordata > Actinopteri > Cypriniformes > Cyprinidae > Sinocyclocheilus > Sinocyclocheilus anshuiensis. Next base: position 657,959 of record NW_015555744.1, on the reverse strand, counting down.
TTTATAATTATCAGGATGAAATTAGAGAGCAGGCACAGGATAGAGATCCACCCACTTGGAAATGTCTGTTCACAAGAGTGCCCTCGCCAAAGCTTGAAACGGTGTCATGAAAAACAACAATGGTGTTTGACTGACACTGATTCGTTCTTCTTACACTGTGCCTATTGCATATATGTCATAAAAATGGGCACTGAGCTCAGTGTTGAAATGGCATGGCTCGAAGGTATCCGTATGAAGGATGCACCGGAGGGAGCTTTGACAGTAGTCCTCAGAGACAGCAGTATTTACAGGCCTGTAAGGTGGCGTGAGTGATTGCTGCAGATCATGTGACCTCCGGCTTGGCAGTGATCAGGGATCAGTGGTTTCAGGGTTAAGAGCCATCCAGCGACCGGAGAGACTGACGCTTCACTGAATCACTAGGACATGTGACTCTGGGAGAGTCTGGAAAAGCAGATAAGACAGCCCCAGCGAAAGCCACGGTATATCCGACACATCCCCTTTCCTTTTGCTCGCTTTGGCTGTGGTTCAAGCTATCTAACACTAACTCTTTCATTCCATCTTTCTCCCATTACCTCCACCTCAAGTCCTTTGTCTTTATCTCTCTCCTTTCTCTGATAAAGTCAAGCCCATTGGCAGCTGCTTGCAGTGTCACAGTGTTTATCTATGTGTGCAGCGTTGGGTGGTAGCAGACTATATGCAATCTGGATTATACAGTCAAAAAAATGCAGCTTGGAGCAGTCACTGGAGCAGAGTAATTTTATTTTATTTAAGGTCTATCTTGAGGCAGTGGCTCAAGTGTCCTTCACCTGTCCGACTAGGTAATGAAATTGAATTCATGTTGAAGTGTATGTATAAGTATATTATATATGTTGAAGTATATTCACAGAATGTATAACAATGTACTAAATGACTTCTCTTCTGCCAGGAAAGAGAAAAAGGGGTGACATGAGTGTCCTAACTCTTGTAAAAGAAATGATGGAACAAGAGGAGGAAGACCACAGGCAAAGCCACGTACAAATGCAAAGCCTTGCTGATATGCTAAAGGAACAGGCCCTGAGAGAGGTGGAAGAGCATGAGCGGCTGCGGGCAGAGGTGGTAGAGGCAAGGCGCCAACAGGCTGCTTTCATGGAGGGCCTTCTGATCACCATGAACAGACTTGTAGCAGGGACACAAAGCCTGCGTCACCCAGATGTGGACTGAACCAACCTAACCTGTTTTTTTTTATTTTTGCTCTTTGCACATTGTTTTGCACTGTGGACTGCACTTTCACGTTTAAGTCCATCTGTGTGTGGAGTGACAAACAAACACATTGTTTTATTCCAGAAGAGGTGTATTTTACATAAGTTTTTAAAATAAAATATCTTAAATACAAGTTTGTTATGCAGTTTATTTATTGGAGTTATTTGTTTAGGAATTAGGATGTGTAACATTAAAGTATGTCCTGCCACAAAACATACCTGTGAGAAAACTGCAACCTAGCCTAAAAATTATTGGTTATCATGACAAAGCCTGTTGCACATCCAGCTAGGGAAAGGGACAGGAACATCCCACGCCTCTCTAAACTCCTCGCCATGGCTCTCACAGAGGTTGTGAAGTACACAGCAAGTGAGCACCATGGACTTGACCCGTTCCAGGTTGCAGTCATTGCGTTTCAGCAAACATCTCCAACTTCCTTTCAATTGGGGTAACTCCCATCTTTGCTCGAAGTAAAGGGACAGTTCTTTCAGCTTTTCTGCATTTGGCATCTGAATGACTTCAGGCAACAGGATGGTTTCAACAGAGGAGCAGAAGTCTTTAACACAGTCACATGCAGTTGAAATGTGACCGGCTAGTTACTATAACTTAGCTCCTAGAACTATGTGGTGTGAAAGGGGCTTATGTGTGTGTGGCAGCATGTGGAACATTCAATCCTGAGCGGTGAGGAAGGATTAACAGAAGAGACTCACTGCCAGAGATTCGGGACTCACTACTGTGACCACACACACCAACTGACCACCAGCACTGAAACCCAGCAGAGCACACACAAAAACTGCCTCCAACCATCCAACTTAAATACATTCAGGGATGAAAGACTGAGGCAAGGGCTTCAAAACCTTGAACAAAACAGATCAGGGCAGAAAAAGGGCAAACTGGCTTTGGGTACAAACTGACCTATCCGTACTGGACCTTCTAAAGATAAATAATAATAATAATATATATTGTATATATATATATATATATATATATATATACAGTATAGATAGATAGATAGATAGATAGCTTCTTAAATAGATGGTTCACCCAAAAACAATTTTGTCATTGTTTATTCAACCTAATGACATTCCAAATCCATATGACTCTAAATATATGGAAACCAGCAGCTCAGACGTTATGCTAGATGTGTTCCACAGAAGAAAACAAGTTTGAAATGATATGATTGTATCTAAACAATGACAGAATTTTATTGTTTTGTGAACTATCACTTTAACCAAAGGTATTTGATAGAATGTTTTTTAGGGACTGCTCTTCCATGAAATGTGTGTTGGAACACCGCTTGTGTGAAAGATTGCTGTATTATGTTTCTGCCTTATCACCAAATAACATCTAATCCTCATTATGCTTTAGCCTCACAACCAATAAGCATTATGTTTCACAAATTACTTGTTTACCTGAAACAAACAAAGTACTGTGTGCAGATATCTGAACAAATTGTACTTGACGTCCATGATAAATTCATTCAAAATGCTAAGTCATTAGAGCTTGAAACTTTTTCATCACACAGATGATTTTCCCATTTACCGCACTCTGAATTATCGAAACCCTCAGGGTCATTACCCAATGTCAGCGTGTCTTCGCTCTCCAAGGGGAGGAGATGGCATCTCTGTGCTCAAATTTAGATGCAATTCCTACTGAGTACGACTGTCACAGCATTCCCTGAAAACATTCCCTTCTTTGCTTGTATACCACACAAATGGAACGCCAGTATTTCTCACAAACGGGCCACTCTTTCTGTGATATGTTAGATAAGTGCAATAGCTCCTGTGATAGCCGTGGATTCCCGTTATGCATCTCTAATGAATAATACTGCAGATTTTGCAGGCCTGCGGCAAGCTTGTTTGATGTATTACTCGATAAGCAGCTGATCTGAATGTGGCGGTGAATGATGAGGAGGTATGATGATAGGGGAGTGCATGAGAACATGTCCAGAAAAACCATCCATACACAGGTTTCCTCACAGGTTGACATCACAATCTTGATGCTAACAAAGAACATCTGACCTCAATTGGTGCATTAATTATTAAAGTTGCTGCCTCCTGACACACATTTTAATGTTTGTTCCTTATGATTTCCATTCATGCTCTGCTGATAATGACTAAATACACATTTAAAGGTGAAGTGTGAAATTTCTGTGCCTCAACAAACAGAAGAGCAAAAAAGTGTTTCTGGGTTCTCAAAAATTCCCACTTATTTCTCATTGGTTGGCAAAAGAGATGGTCCCGCCCCAAAACACTGCCAGTAATGCTGCTGTTTTGGATGCCCAACAAGCACACAAGGAATCATGCTACAAATTAGTTATTTATGATCGTGCCTTCAAATTATTCTAGAAAATAGTTTTAAATAATAAAGCACTTCACCTTTTCTGAAGTCATCCAACAACGAACAAAACTATCCAGCCATCTTCTCTGAGCAATGTTTTATAAAAATGATACATATGAAATATATCATAGTATATAGTATTTTTTTGTTCAATATAATATTTAGAATCTAATAATTTAAATAAAATTATTCACCATGCATTTCTACATTTGTACATGCTCTCCATAAGCTTTATGAATTATAATGAAGACACCAACTGAAAAACATAATCAGGCTATTGTGTATATGCCAAACAAACTCTTTATGCCAACACCACATTACAGTTAATCTAGGAAATGCCTTCATTCTCGGCTGTTTTTCGCTCTTGTGTCATTGGACTTTAATGGTTCAGTGCCACTAGCTCTGCACTGAGTGGGAAGATTCTGCTTCCAGGTTTCAAGATTTTACAGCATTCAGCTTCAAATTAATGCCCCAAAACAGAGGAGTACTATGATGGACACACATCTAGCCTACACATACATAAATTCCGGGATTCCATCCATATATGATTATGCAGGACATTGCATAAAAAGATGGTTGTAAATACCAAGAAATTAATTAAATGTCAAAAAGGCAGAAAGAAAGACATATAGATAGAACAGAAAGACAGACAGATAGATAGATTTTACCCCCTCAAAAAGAATTACCCCCTCTAAAACATAAAGAATAAAAATGGGTCTTCAAAAAGGATCTATACATAGAAATAGACAACTTGATCTCATAAAATGTGGTTTTACAAACCGTACATTTACTTACGTTTTCACACTAAAACGTACAATATTTACTTTGTTTGCCGTGGGACAGACGTTTTCACCAGCATGCTATGACTGACAATAGAACCATAAAATACACCAAAAACGCAACAATTACAAAAGGATCAATTTTATTCTTGCGCTGTAATAGTTATGCTTAGGTTTAGAGGTAGGAGTGTGACTATAGGAGGAGGATTAGCAACTATAAAAAATATCGTTTTATATTGTTATTAAAATGGTAATTTCCCTGCATATTTCGGTCTGGTATGTTTTATATCTTTTTATACTCGCTATACAATGGGTAAGTTTAGGTTTGGGGATAGGTTAAGGGGTCTAAAAATCAAAATCGCTGATCAATACAATTATAAAAATGCATTGATACAAATATCTTAATTACATAGAAGATTCGTAAATATTTAACTTTTTTTTTGCCAAAAAATATGTAGCGATTTTTGTTTTAAATGTTGTAATACGTCCAAATTGTAAATTTCAGCATCATTAGAAACGTACATAAATGTACGTTTTGTGCTTGTAAGCATTACGTACTAATACCTAGGTATAAACAATGAGACCAGGCTGAAACAGAAGGGGAAGATCTAATATGTAGGGTGAAGACTATTCCAGAGAATGAATAGAGATAGACAGATACATTAGACAGACAGATAGATAGACAGATAGATAGAGTAGCTTTCTATGCTGTCACAGTGAAGCAATCCAATCATGCCCTTTGCTCACCTTTACAGTAGCTTTACAGTTCAGATGGGAACTTCTGTTTCATGAGGTGTGAAGGAGGTATTTGTTAGCAGACATGGTGAAACCCCATGTGTTTCTATTCCTGAAACAGTGGAAGTTATTCTAAGCTGGGCCGGGACATACGCAGACACATCATGTCATTCACACCTCAGAAAAATGAGATAACACACTGTCCAGCACCATAAGGAGGGGAAATGAATGAATAAATCAAGGACATGGCAGTATAGGGATGATCGTGTGAGAACATGAGGGAGTGATTGAGTGAAAACGAGGTGTGGTGAGCCAGGGACAGCTGTGGAGGAGGGCTGGATCTGGGACTCAGGGGTGAGGAGATAAAAATAGCTCACTTTAAGGAATGAGAAAGAAACTGGAGCACAGGTCCAATATCCATTAAATCTGAAATGTGGGGACTGTGTGTGAACACACACACACACACACACACACAAACATCAAATATAGAGATATAAGAAACAGAGGGGTTCCTGAAAATAGCCCTTGGTTCCACTCTCATTTTGTGTGTTCACACATTCAATTTATTCTGGCCACACAAATTGTACAGTGTAAACAGACACACACACACACACACACACACACACACACACACTAAGTGTGTAAGACTGCCTTACATCAAACGTGCTGACAGGGCATCTTAAAGCAAGCACGAGGAGGATATACTTGATCGGATCAGGCGCCCAGAGACCATTTGCAAGCGCAAAGACAAGAGCAAAGGAAAAAAGATTAAAAGTGATTTCCATTCCTGAGAATCTCATTGCATACGCCTTTGACATGGCTATGCAGCACATTTTAAAGACGAGGGAAGCTTATTACTTCTGGCCAACTTCAAAGGGCCGGTCCAGTTCAGAGCCCATTCATGACTTGCCCACTGAGGGAAGCTAATTCCAAATCCTCCATTTAGAAAGAGGGAGGGAAGACTGTCCCGTTTCACCTCATCACTGAAACCGTGAATGTTTTCCAGGGAAATGGCAGGAAACCAGGAGGAGCTGCTTGGTGATGCAATGTTTTTTTTGTTTTTTTTGTCCTCCATTCAAGACTATGTAAATAAAAGCACATGGTGCTCATTTATTTCAAACCAAAATTAGTTTAAAAGGAAAACTCTGAAAAGAGTACTATTGACGAACCAATATACTGCACAAAGACTAACATATGGAGAGCCCGTTTCTGTTGTCTTTGTGGGGAAATCTGAGGATAATCCCATGGGAAATCATAGAATATTCATTCCGAACTTCATTTTTTATTTTTATTTTTTGCTTTAAAAGAATTCAGGCATAGGTAACCCAAAAATAAATCAATGGACAACGGTCAAAACATATCTCAAAATGTAAATTTTTATGTTTCACAGAAGAAAGTAAGTCATACATGTTTGAAATGACTTAAAGTTAAGAAAAAGACTGAATTCTATTTTGAGCTAACTATCTCTATAAGTTTTGATAGTAATATTCAAAAGAATAAAGAACAGAATATACAAGGATTGTCCAAGACATTTTCTAAAGATGTTAGTGCTATTTTTCTACTCAGATATGCAGAGTCACGGCTAATTCAAGCAATTCAAATTGTATTTATTTAGACATGAAGATGTTTTCGCTTTAATATGTAGGGTGAAGACTATTCCAGAGAATGAATAGAGATAGACAGATACATTAGACAGACAGATAGATAGACAGATAGATAGAGTAGCTTTCTATGCTGTCACAGTGAAGCAATCCAATCATGCCCTTTGCTCACCTTTACAGTAGCTTTACAGTTCAGATGGGAACTTCTGTTTCATGAGGTGTGAAGGAGGTATTTGTTAGCAGACAGGGTGAAGCCCCATGTGTTTCTATTCCTGAAACAGTGGAAGTTATTCTAAGCTGGGCCGGGACATACGCAGACACATCATGTCATTCACACCTCAGAAAAATGAGATAACACACTGTCCAGCACCATAAGGAGGGGAAATGAATGAATAAATCAAGGACATGGCAGTATAGGGATGATCGTGTGAGAACATGAGGGAGTGATTGAGTGAAAACGAGGTGTGGTGAGCCAGGGACAGCTGTGGAGGAGGGCTGGATCTGGGACTCAGGGGTGAGGAGATAAAAATAGCTCACTTTAAGGAATGAGAAAGAAACTGGAGCACAGGTCCAATATCCATTAAATCTGAAATGTGGGGACTGTGTGTGAACACACACACACACACACACACACAAACATCAAATATAGAGATATAAGAAACAGAGGGGTTCCTGAAAATAGCCCTTGGTTCCACTCTCATTTTGTGTGTTCACACATTCAATTTATTCTGGCCACACAAATTGTACAGTGTAAACAGACACACACACACACACACACACACACACACACACACTAAGTGTGTAAGACTGCCTTACATCAAACGTGCTGACAGGGCATCTTAAAGCAAGCACGAGGAGGATATACTTGATCGGATCAGGCGCCCAGAGACCATTTGCAAGCGCAAAGACAAGAGCAAAGGAAAAAAGATTAAAAGTGATTTCCATTCCTGAGAATCTCATTGCATACGCCTTTGACATGGCTATGCAGCACATTTTAAAGACGAGGGAAGCTTATTACTTCTGGCCAACTTCAAAGGGCCGGTCCAGTTCAGAGCCCATTCATGACTTGCCCACTGAGGGAAGCTAATTCCAAATCCTCCATTTAGAAAGAGGGAGGGAAGACTGTCCCGTTTAACCTCATCACTGAAACTGTGAATGTTTTCCAGGGAAATGGCAGGAAACCAGGAGGAGCTGCATGGTGATGCAATGTTTTTATTTTTATTTTTATTTTTTGTCCTCTGTTCAAGACTATGTAAATAAAAGCACATGGTGCTCATTTATTTCAAACCAAAATTAGTTTAAAAGGAAAACTCTGAAAAGAGTACTATTGACGAACCAATATACTGCACAAAGACTAACATATGGAGAGCCCGTTTCTGTTGTCTTTGTGGGGAAATCTGAGGATAATCCCATGGGAAATCATAGAATATTCATTCCGAACTTCATTTTTTATTTTTATTTTTTGCTTTAAAAGAATTCAGGCATAGGTAACCCAAAAATAAATCAATGGACAACGGTCAAAACATATCTCAAAATGTAAATTTTTATGTTTCACAGAAGAAAGTAAGTCATACATGTTTGAAATGACTTAAAGTTAAGAAAAAGACTGAATTCTATTTTGAGCTAACTATCTCTATAAGTTTTGATAGTAATATTCAAAAGAATAAAGAACAGAATATACAAGGATTGTCCAAGACATTTTCTAAAGATGTTAGTGCTATTTTTCTACTCAGATATGCAGAGTCACGGCTAATTCAAGCAATTCAAATTGTATTTATTTAGACATGAAGATGTTTTCGCTTGGACTTGCATTTAAAACCCATGCATCATTTATCAAAGGAAGGTCAGTCTTTTGTTGTCCAAGGTCTCTGTGATCAAAGCCGTGTGATTCAGAAAGTCACTCTTCAAGTATCTTTATGGGAAGATTTACCAGGCTGTCTTTTATGTTGATTGAGTGAATAATGATAAATGCAATGTTTCCAGTGATGAGCTTCCCACTTTCTCATACAATTAACTTTTAACTGAATATAATCATGTAACTGAAACTTATTTGAAATTTTATTTGAAATTTATTGAACACCTCATGAGACGGTACATTACCAACATAGCCATCGGTACACTAACAGCAGAGGCCAGAACAGAAGCTCAATAACTCTAATATCTAGGTCAGACATACCAAAATTATAGCTGCAAACTTTGCATAAGCCTAGATGCATAACCATTATATAGTTTTCAACATTTTCTTATTACAAAGCATCTGTCTTCCTGCCATTACAATCACAAAGGAAGAGATGTCAACTTTTCCATTTACAAGAGTTTGCTGCAATCAGCATTTTACATTAATTCTGTCACACACACACACACACACACACACACACACACAAATCCCCAAAACAATTTAATTCCTCACTGTCTCACTAATTGTATGAAGAATAAGGTGGAGAAAGGAGAAAGTGAAAGGTGTATTTTCAATTCACCATACACTCAAAACCAAAAAGAAAAATTAAGATAAAAGTATTTGAATAAAATTCACATTAGTCTTAAGTCTTTGAATAAAATTCACATTAGCTACAAGACAAAGCAAATGTGCAATTGACTTATCCTTTAGTGAAATTAAAAATGGAAACTTGACTAAGATTTACTTGGATCGGCTTGTTAAGGAGCTAATGCAGTTATTACCATGTCTTGTACAGGAATAAATGAATTTAATTGAGTAATACATCTCTAAATCCAAGTTGCTGAGATGTCAGTGCATGAAAAATGTGTTTGTGTGGCTTAATCCTTTTGAGTTTTTCTTTTGGTAGCTATTTGTGTGGTCGCTAATTCTCTAAAGAGTAAGTACTGAACTTCAGTGTACAGCAGAATTTAAAACTGGTCTTTTTCATCACTACATCAATCCTTTTCCACACAGTAAGTATATTAAAGTAAATACGCTTTAGTACAGAACGAAAGGAGAAAAAAGAAACATGAGAGTGAGCCACAGAGAGATAGAATGAGAGAGATGAGATTGTCAGAGTGTGTCACTGAGATGATATTCAATATACAGTATATAGTCCCAACACCTGCCACCAACCCTGAAGATATTTGCTGTGGAGATATGTGGTTTCACTCTTCTAATGCACCATGAGGAAAGCAGGACTGTATTTGTCTTCGGATTAAATATTTTTCTTTATACTGATAGTAATGTAACTCTTGTAATCTTAAATATTAATGCAAATGGAAATACATGAATTTAAAATAAACTGACAATAAATATTTGAATGTGACAATTAAATATTCAGTGCTATGCTGGCTGAATATCTTATTTGACATAATGAGTTTATTCAGGCTAGTAGATATAAGAAATATGTAAGACATATGAAACTTCATTCATGAAGCATTGCAAATAAGTGGAACTGGTTTTGGCGCAACATTTAAGGAAATATTTAATTAAACTATTCAGTGGATTGAGTTCACCATATTAATACCACACACAAAAACATCTGCCTCACTTTCACAGGGGTAGCCATGAGTTAACACGATACACATTAATTATATACATGTATGCATGCATGTTTCCACTCAGTATTTGCTCTCTCACACTTTCACTGCAGCATCAAGCATGCCCACATATCTAATTCATCTTAATTATCACATAATTGACAGATGTCTTTAAACAATCTAATCCAATTGCACACATCCCTTTCTGTCAATTGCTAAATGAATCATGAAATTTGTTATAAAACTTTACATAAACATTTTGTGCAAATTATGCAACAGTTGTTAGACCAAAAAGCACACTTAAATTAAACATGCACCGTAAAAAAAAAATCTGTAGT
>NW_015555744.1:643246-647436 GCF_001515605.1 Sinocyclocheilus anshuiensis | reverse complement strand
TACATGAAATGTCTGGTTAGATATTTTACAGTTTTTCCCTGTATATAGTACGGGAACTTACTGTTAACCTATTAACAGTTTTTTTCCGTAGTGTTTTTACAAAATGTTACAGTTAAAATTACACTTATTTTTTACAGTGTGCACACACACAAAATATTATCAAATTTCTCTCCTTGCTCTACAGCTCATAGATCACTGTCTCTTTCACCTGCTGAGAACACAGACACCTGCAGACACACAGAAATGCATGTTTGGGGAGGAAGTGTTACATCGCTACATTCATTTGCATCTCAATAGACACATCAGCAAACAACTTTACTGTTTGGATAATGTCCAATATCATATGCTCAGAGGAAAAAAATCCAGCACATTGCTGCTATTTGCAAAACCAGCAAATAAGATACATCATAGATACTCTTTTTCTCCCTATAATTTAAAGAGTCCTACACACAACCAAGAATAGTTCACCTAAAAATGAGAATGTATGCTGAATACACTTTTCTACAGCATAAACCATAGAAACACTATATATAGTATTATGTGTTGTATTCCAAGTCTGCCGAAGCTATATGATAAAACCTCATTGCTGGTCTTGTTTGGGTTAAAAATGATGCCACACTGTGACAGGTCTGACATCATTGACACTGGTTTTTGAATGTGTTGCATAAGAACACATTATGTAAGCTGGAAAATGAAACTGGAAAACTGCAGTGAAGGACAATATTTTCTATTAAATAACGCTACAATTCATCTGTTCTTCACACAAAGCTATTGTATGGCATCTGAAAACTTGTTATATAGTTATATGCACTAATAATTCTGACATTTTTTGGAGCTTGACAACACTAAAAACTGTCAATGTATAGAAAAGCATGAACACACTAAAAAATCCCTCTATTGTGTTACATGAAAAAAATAACAGCACATAGATTTGGACTGCCATGAGTGAGAGTAAAAAAATAGAATTTAACTCTACAAAGGGAGACTATTTGTACATATCCACTTCTATAGACACTTGGGAATACAAACCATGTGAAATTAGTACAACCTGCCAAAGCATCTGATTCATTACCAGTGTTCCCTGGTAACCGACGAAGGCATCAGCAAATTAGATTAGCTCCAGTGCGATGACAGATACAGCCACATCAGTCACAAACCTTCATTTGTTCTGAGGTATTTTCATTATATCTGGAAGGTTGGCGGTTTGCTATGCTGTTGGACCTCACGCGCACACACACATATTCACAAGAATAGGATTACATGCACAAATAGTGAAATACCCAACCACCTCCTTGGTGCTCTGTTGACAAACTACACCTCAGCAGAGCTGGACAAACACACAGCTGTTTACTCATCTCTGAGATAATCTCATATGTAGGGCATCAGTCTTTCCAACCTGTAATCTTCAACTCCCCTGGTCAGGCACCTACACAGAACACCTGCAGCTGAAACTCCATCTGCTCTCTAACCCTAATCAGAAACATTCACCTTAAAGTCAACTTATAGGTCAAATATGCTGCACTGGTAAACCATAATCAATCTAAATTTCCGCCCACCATTGTTATGTAACTCAACAATAGAATGTATTATGCAAAACACAAGCACAGCTCAAACTCTTACGATTTAAATTCACAAGCAAAGAGACTATGTTTACTACAAAATACACTTACAGCTATAAAAACAGCAAAGATCCAAACGCAACTTAAACAGTAATAAAAAATACGCAACAATTATTTATTTTTAATCCATACAATACAATTGGACTGGACATTTCAATTGCATGTGCGGTTGTGTCACATATCAGAATGTGAGTGTTTCCTGCAAAAATGAACACAGGACAAGTTGTTATGTCTGATTCATGAACAAATTACAGATATACTCACATCACTCAGGAGTAGAAACAAATTCCAAACAGCCTGCAACAGTATAATATTTGCATTAAGACACCGCCCGCTATGGTTCTTTTGAATGAAGAGGTTATTTTTTAATGAATGAATCAGAGGTCCCACTTTATATTAAGTGGCCTTAACTACTATGTACATACATAAAAAAAAATAAGTACAATGTACTTATTGTGTTCATTTTGTATTGCATAACACTTTTGCTGCTATTGAGGTGGGATATGGGTAAGGTTAGGGACTGGTTTGGTGGTATGGGTAGGTTTATGGGTGGGTTAAGGTGTAAGGGATGGGTCAACAGTGTAATTATAAATGTATATATATATATGAGGCCCAATTGAGACTGGAACTTTAGACTGTGTGGGCAAACCTACACAGGAACTCACACTTTTACTTTTATTTATTTATTTATTTTATAAGACACACACACAAAAAAGGGTCATTAGAGTGATGCCATTAAATTCGCCCACATTTTTACTACATACAAATAGAAAACACCCTAGTAGTCTATAAAACCTAAATTATCATAGTCTACCTACTAAAACAAGCCTTCATCACAGCACAAAGCAGTGACTGTAACTGAAGTAAGAAACTCACTCTGTGAACTAAAGCATTTCAGAACAACCATCTTTATTATGAGAACCACTGCATTTCTAAATCTGAAAGTAATTTGGCTCCTTAATGTTTCATTTAAGGAGCCAGTGACTCCCTAGTCATTTCTTTTGTCTGGAAGTGTGAATAAGATCGTTCTCTGCATTTCACAGCCAGTGCGAAAAGCAGCTCACGACACTCTGTAACAGCTCTCTGTAATAGTACACCTCCAGAGCCGAAACACTGAACCAAGAACATAATGATACACTCATAACACTGTGAGTCATGACCTGGGAAGGATTTCACTCCTGGGAGTGCTAAACGAATGTAAGCACTGTCTGTGACCGATCCACACTGTACTATTACTATAACACAAGCAGAAAATTGATAATAGAACATCACTGACTATAATACAAGAAGAAATTGCATTACAAACTGGGATACATTACTACTATACTGCCAGCAGAGATCTCTCTGGAGCTTTCCTTCTCATAAAGCAACTATCATGGTCCCAAGTGTGCAGTAAAGCTTTATTACTACCTATTTGCTAACACCTCTGTGCAAAATATCACAACAAATGTAATCTTTTTCTGCATACAATGGCTTCAGAAACAAAGTTTCTGATTCATGTGAAATGCTACACTTGCAATGTAAAGGATGTACAAGTTGTAAGTGATTTGTGGGTAAGCAATAAAGCATTACTCTTGAGAGGCTGACAGCACTTATTGCACACCATGCAATGCAATTTTTAATTTAGCTACAAGACCTCAACACTGCAAACTCTGACAATACACTTCCACATGAGCAGAGTACCTGTCATTATCTAATAAGACGGAGAAGTTAGCTGCTTCAGCGCACTGCAAGAAAAAGCTCTTAAGAAGCACTGAATTTCCGAGCGGATGAAAATGCTTTAGAGAGAATCAATCCCATAGGTCATTGTACTCATATGATGAGGGTTTATGTATCAGTTACCCTGAAAATCAGCGTTAAAAAGACCTTTCTTCTTATGTCTAGTCTATTTTTCTGATTTTTAGCAACTAACTCAATCAGTGCAAGCCAAAACAAATATTTCCTAAACATTTTTCTTTTCAAAAGACCTCACTGTCTCTTTCCTCCCCCTGTATCTGCCCATCCCACGGGTACCTTAAGCAGGCGCACAGACGGAAGGAAGGCTGCATGGCACAGTTTCCGTATGGTCCAGTTGAGTGGCCGAGGAGCATCCAGCTGGTTCATCGCTCCTGGCCGGACGTTCCCGCCATCCGGAAAAGGGCCCCACATTGGGGCGGCGATGCGCGAGGGGTCTCTGTCCGAAATCCACTTAACTCATGAAGCATGACCCTCCTCAGCCCCTGCCGCAAAGCCACGCAACCTGTTTCCCCCGACACAGAGCTCTTCACCTGCACCCCCTCCCTGCCCTCCCTCCCCTCCCCACAGATCCACCAGATCGGGAAAACACCTTCAGGGTGTCCGGGTCCACTTCCACTGGCCACACAGACCCAACAGTGCCAGAGATGACTGGGAGCATGCGGTCTGAATGAGTGGAGAGGAGCAGAGAGAAGAGATGAGGAGCGAAGCTGAGTGGAAGAGAGGAGAGTGGGAAACAGTAGCTGTGATGTAGAGCAGCAGAGCGGCACTGTCTTGAAAAACCCGGAGAGAGAGAGGGGGGGGGGAGAGGAAAGAAAGAGATGGATGGAAGGAAGC
>NW_015555744.1:628532-643131 GCF_001515605.1 Sinocyclocheilus anshuiensis | reverse complement strand
TACAATGTAAAAACATGTATGTACACAATAAGTGCATTGTACCAAATTATTAATTTAAATGAAAGTACATAAAAGTTAAGGCCACTTAATATAAAGTGGGACCAATCGTTTAAACGCCCTGATTCCCTCACTAAACTGCATGTAATATTTGGCTGGTGAACTGGAAATCTGCAATGTAGGAGTTGGTTTGAATCAGAAATCACATACTCGTAGTAGGTAATTCTTTTGCATAAATAATTACTTCACAACTGTTAAAAAGAACGTTTTATAGCATGAATGTAATCCAGACGTACTATACTTTACATTGTCATGTGACCTACTACCATTCATATGACAAAATTAAAGATATTATTCACAACATATTCACGAGGAAAGAAAGAGATGGATGGAAGGAAGCAACATGACTGATAGCATGCGTTAACAAAGAAACGGAAAAAACAAAATATGCAAGAGATCATGCTGTAAAATGAGGTTGAGAGTTGCTGTGAAGGCAAAGCACTGGAATTGATGAGGAATATTAGAAAGCAGATGGAAAGGAATGACGAATTGTGTTCTTTTCATTTTAATACCACATCTTTGTCTTGTTTTAGGTCTTTTGGGTCACAAATGAAAAACTGAGAGGAAAGATTCCCCTGATTCCCTCCCAATGTCTTCTGTTTGTACTCCTCTGACCTGTTCTCCTCTATTCCCTCTCTTTTCTCTTCCTCTAAAGCCCCCTCCTCCTCCTCCATTCCCGCACACTCCATCCTTTCCAAACATATGACGCATTGACCAACGAAAGGTAGAGAGAGAGAGAGAGAGAGAGAGAGAGAGAGAGCAACAAAAAAAAATGTCTCTTCGGTGTACTGGATTGAACTGCTCCCCTCCATTGGATGGGTTCAATAATACAGCGTTAGTTATACGGTCCGCCATTGTTTCTGAAAACATGTTAGGGAAAAAAATCTCCCTGAGGGAGAAGTGTTAAAACAAATAAACCGAACGGCAGAAATGGAGAGAATGCGGTGGAAGAGTTGGCCATCATGCATTGCAGTCACTAGGTCGGCATCCCTGAGGATCAGATCGTAATAATGAATCTCAACAATCAATCCCCACTCTCCACAGGCATCACCTGGCCATGCAGATGTGAGAGATGTCACAGAGACCTGGATGGAATACTAAGTAGCGCACCGAGTGGGAAGCTCCTCCTCTTCCTGCTTCCTCCTTGGATGCGGGGTTCTCCTGTCACTCAAGTTATCTTGAGATGGTGAGAAGATTATGCAACTCTTCAAGGCAAGGTGTGTATCCATAGCAACCTCCGTTTACCAGTGTCAGTTGGAGATTGGGTTTAATGTGCAGGTATGTGGAAAGAGGATTGTCCTCCAATCAGATCTGACAACACGGGAGAGAAGCTCCCAGAGATACAGAAATTTAGTGAATGGGATTTACACAGAGAGAGCATGACAGCAATAACCATGTGGAAGGTCATTCTACTATGCAGTATATTTTCATGTCCCCAACAAATACGTCTTAATATATTAGACAAAATATTAAAGATGGAAATCAAATGAGTTAGATTTATCATAATGTCACAATTAAGTAAACAATGGGGTGATTTTATTAATGTTCATTTATTAAATAAAATTATTAATTTAATTATTATATTATATAAAATACATTTTGAAATATTCAAAATATTACAAAAGTAATAATTTATTCAAGATGCACCCTCCAGAATACTGTTTTTATTTTTATTCTGCAGGTTCCATCCTGTTAATTGTGTAATATATCAAGATATAATCAATACAATTTAAATTGAAACAAGTCATTATTCTATTTAATTTCTTTATTAATTGGCATCTTAAATTATTTAAAAAATTGTTTGACATCTTTCGTTTTACTATTCGAATTGTATATAAAATGTGCTATAAATAAACCTTGCCTTAAGTGCTTGAGCCCGACAAGAGCATATTTCTGAATGTCTGAAATATTGTAGTTATATTATATATAACACACACAGGTTTAAAACGTACTGCACAACAGGAGTGACCCTGTTCTAATAGCAAAAAAAAAGATATTGGGTTTAAATTTAGACGTAAAAAATTGCTCTCTCTCTCTTTTTTGCCAAACCTTAAACAAAATAGTCACAGCATCTGAAATTTAGGATTAAATTATTGTGCCTGCAGATACTGAAAATACTGGGGTTAGGGTTTACAAACTATTTATAAATTCACACGCAAACTCCCAGCCTCTTTCAGACTGGTGATAAGTGAGTATAGCTTCGGGTAAAAGTCAACCACTTAACCAGAAGCATTTATTCTAACTTCAGCATGCATCACACAACATCTGCACAACACAATCAGGATCAGGTCTTCATTATACACATGCACACACACACACACACACACACACACACACACAAACAAGCAATTTACAACAGCATCTAATTACTTTTTGACCTACACAAAATCACACACTGTTTATATGTCACTACCTCCTCGCCGCAAAACAGTGGTGTGGAAAATATGTTCAACAGTATGTTTGTGTATTTCAATCTGTTTATGTGTGTGCACGAAAATATATTTGAACGTGCATGTACATGTAAGGTGTTGAATATTGTCAGACATACACCCACAAGTATTGATTCAAATGCCAGTCTCAGGACAGATCCCATTATGAGCACTGATTCAGTGTAAAATAATGCTTGGCGACTTTTATTTATAGTCAAAATGATGAAAATGCTTGTTGAGATATGTATATATACACCAACATACAAAAATAAGGAGAAAAAAACCCAACAAAAGCATCCCAATCTTTTTTTTTACCAGTTGTGCAGTAACAAAAGCCTCTCCGGGCTTTAGGATTCTGTCTCTATCTTTCACTCATCATCAGCGTAATGGCCATTCCCACAATCCTTAGACATTCATTGAGACTGTCATTGTGCAATGCAATATTGCTCTGAATATTTTTTTTTTATAAAATCATCTGCACTATTTTAACCAAAAAAAAAAACATACAGTAAACCAACAAAGCAAAAGGATTTTCAAAAAGTTGAAATAATAAAAAAAAATCTCCCCTGAAAACAGACTTTAACAAACACCCAGTGCCACCAAAACTGGTCACTTATCAGGATGCAATGATGAAGATTTACTATAACCAACAGGGTGATGCATTTGTGATGAAATCTGTAAAGACTATAGCAAAGCACCCTTATCATTATTCAGAAGGTATGATGGAGTGAGAACTGTCTCTTTAATGAGCTCCGGTTGCAAGCCATATTAGTTTGGGAGCATGACAGTCCCAGCCAATTTGAAACAGTCACAGAAGTGAACATTCCTAGCACACTATATCATCCTTTAATCTCCGCAAAACACTGTGATTTTGCACCCTTGCTGTTTCATTGTCGAAGACATTATATGCAACGCATGATCACTATCTTTCTATACCATATTTCATTATATAGACTCACTTAGAACACATTATAACAATCACTAATAGAGCTACGCTGCATTTGTATTTCTTATGCACCCACCAGAAGGTCTAATTATGTAAAAAGAGTATGCTTGTTAGAGCCACAGAGATTGTGTTTATTGTGATGGATGCTGTGCAGTTGTGGGCAGTGAAAATCAAACGCTTCTTGGTCATCACGATAATGAGCCATTTGCTTTCTTTAGTTTCAAAAAGCGCTGGTGATTATATGTGATCTGCGTCGTGTACCGAAAGTATCTGACAGGGTGTTTGTGTGTTCTATTGTCAAGGTTCCATTTAGCAAAGGTTGAAGATATTCTTCCTGATGTATTATACAACTTCAGGCTTTTTTGTCCGGCTGTGGAACTCACAGTACCTATTTATGTAACGTCGCACTCTGTAAAATGATTACTGATGTTGTCTGGCTTTATAGTAACATTGGCCCATTTACGTGAATAATCATGGAAGAATGTAACCTTAGAGATACGTGCACTGTGCTACTTAATGTCACTATGAATTATAGACACAGGTTAAATGTGCACCAGAATAGTTTTTGTCGCCATTTTGAACCCGGGAATGGAAGACATTATGGGAATGTGTGTCGCTTGCTTGTTTTTGGGACTGCAGAGGCTGTGTGCTTGTTTCAAAATAATAATTTAGTTACCCTGACATCAACGGTGTTCACTGCCACAAAAGTCTTTTGATTATTAGACTCTCCTTATTTCTTCCTTGTCTGATATCTATACATTTTTCTTATATTTCTCCTGTAGTCATGTCATTACTACTATCACTTAAACATCCTCATATTTTCTCTGATAGGCTCATTCTTACTCCATGTTCTGATTTCTCCCCTTTCTCCCTACTCATCCTTTTTCTAGTTTTTAAATAACTTCAATTGCATCATTTCAAATAAAAATCTGTGTGTGATGCATCTATTCAAACACTAGATGGCCATCACATAAAACAAATCCATGCACCTAAGCTGAGCTGCTGAATTAAAGGAAAAATCTTATTGATCTAGCTGTTGCTCATCAATATTTTTTATTATGCATTATTCTTATTATGCAAATGTGATTTATAAAGTCCTTTATATAGAAGGGGAAACGGGAATCTAAAGATTCAGAACAGCATGTATATTTGCAAAATCTAAGCACACCTGAAGCTAAGTAAAATGCATTGCACAAATTTCGCCAAATCACTATAATATATCCTATATTCTAAGCACAATTAGCCTATTTCAATATTTCACATGCATTTAGTGTAAATTCACAGTGGCATATTATGGAGCTTTGGCTGTAAAATATGGTAAAAAGAAACTCAGAAAAATTTATTAAAAAGTGTAACTGATATCACTTTTTTTGATATTCAAGTTGATTTTTTTAAATGAAACTTTTTAAAGCATAATTGCTAAATATAAATGCTAAATCTATATATATATATTTATAACTATTTTAACTATTATGCAAACTGGACTGGATGGAGTTAAGCTGAACCTGATTAAATAGGCAATTTGCAGATGAATTGAGCTCTTAAAAGAGCTGACAAGAAAACAAACCAAACAGGACAAGAGTAAAACAAAAAAGAATTTTAGTCAACTAACACTAACTATTATATGATCACTAAAAATAAATAGAATAAGCAGAACAGCAAGATTAATTAAAAACTTTCAGAAACCTTAATAAACTAGTGCTTATGTTGAAGAAAAGGAACATATGTGGCTGAAGTCACATGATCAGAGTCTGTATGAAGTCCAAAAGAGATCACATGACCCCAGAACAGCAGTTCGGTTTTACCGTTTTAATAGAGGTGGTGAAGCCACTTACATGATCATCAGTTCATACACCTGCAGACCGTTGATGTCATTCACCTCTCTTCCCCATCTCCTCACACCATTTTTCTCACTGCTATCACTGCTTTTACACTGAAAAGGTGCTAGCCATCAACAGCCACACCATATATTCACAACCAGTTTCAACACACCACACACTCCCCTATATAAGTCTGATCTCTCCGTTTCCAACTGAGAATGATTTTCTCCAATAATTCAGCCTCTCAATCTGCACTTGAAGAAATCATCAATACATCACTTGTAACAGACACCCTTCTGATCATATTAAAGAGGCCTTTAATATGCTAAAAATGAAAGTGAAAAACAGATCAACCATTTTCCTCATGTTCTTGACAACATACTTGAACGAGCTGTTTTTAATCAGGTCATTTTCAGAACAACCTATTGGACGCCAATCAAGCTTCTGAAGTGTCCACTTCTCGGGGACTGACCTGCTGTCTGTCACTAACAACCTGTGGCTGATGAGAGTTGCCTCCAGATCATCCGTTCTTTTCAAAGACTCATTCAAAAATGAAGAAATGACTGTCTTTTCAGTGTGAATTTGAATGGAGCTGGCCACAACACACATGAAGTTGAGTTGTAATGACAAGAAGTGGGCTTTACTGAATTAGAATGAAATACAAAAAGAAATTAAACACAGGGAAATTAAGTAAAAAATGCTAACTAGAATTTCAATTCTGCATCCTGTTTGCTACCTAAATTCAAATTCAGAAACTGAACTGGAATTTAAAAGGCATTCTCATTTAAAATCCTGGTTCTCATTCTGCTACATCAGTGGCAGTGAATTACCAGAAACTTGTTGAGCATCATGGTCCGAGCTCCTTGTCATCCCAGCAAGCCCATGAATTCAGCACAACATATTGTTACAAGTGAGTTTGACCTGGGCTGGCCCTCCTGCATGCACAAGCTGCAGATGATTCAGAATGTGGCTCCTGATCTTCAATCAACCTAAGAAGGCCGCTTCACTAGTTGCTAGTAGCTGCCCTGACACTTTTAGACAGAACAGTTACTGCATCTTCAAGCTTTCATCTAAACTCCCTGTTGCAAGACAATGCTCCTTCACCTCTGCAGTCTGCAAATCAGAGGCATCACAATGAGGCAGTAAGTCATTTTCTAACAACTTCTGCAGAACAGACTGTACTAGGTCTAAAGTTATGAGGATTGTTATAAATCTTCAGTGTGCACTGAGATCTGCAGTGCTGTCAATGCTTTAAAGAATTTCTCAGACAAGGCTTTATACTTTATTTATACTTTGCATTTAGAATAGCCTACATTTCTAGACCTAACCACTAGAGGGAACAAGTATTTTGTGAACCCTCCTGTTCCCAGTTCAGTTACAGAGGTGATGATGTGTCCGAAATGGCTGTCTGTAAAACAGACTACTTAAATGCATAAAACAAAACATCAGGAATTTGTTCAAAAACATTTTAAATCAGGCACAAAAAACATAAGGTAAGTTAGAAATGCAGTGACAAAACATTAAGCATTAATTAATTATGAGCGGTTACATAGAAAATAATTTATGTTAAGTAACCTGACCCTTTCTAAAGAGCAAAACAAACATGGCCAGACTATTTAGAGCCATACGCTTTGGATGCTCAGGAAAGCATGCTTTTTTGCCAGTATCATTAAGATAGCACATTAATCAGACATTTAATCTAATGGGAATAATTACTGAATTAGATTTTGACCTGCCATTTGCAAATGAAAATGTGCAAATACTAAGACAAAGACAGCTAGGACTGAAAATAGTATATATAAAAAAAGAAGAGAAATCAAGCATAATGTAGTTCTGACAAAAACAGATGCAGAGGTTTTTTAGTTTGCAAATGCAAATTTGAGATGCATTTAGCATGTTCATTAAGTAACTCTGGATAAGAGTGCCTGCTAAATGGCTTGCATGTTAATGACTGAAATTTACATTTAAGCCAGTGAAAGGCAATTTACAGTGAATTACATCAAAATTTCTCCCATCGTGGGGCAGCTTTATATTATTCCTAATCAGGAAGCAACGTAAAGTATAATTCACAAAGGAAACATTCACCCATAGCATCTCCGATCATGTAACCCAGTTCATTTACAAAACGCCAATCCAAAATAATGATTTGAGAGGACAAATAATTATCTCATCGCGTCTGCTGAACTACAGAATCACTTTAGCTAGTTTAATTTTAAATATTAAAAATAATAGATAAGTTAAGAAGCAGCAGGAAGCTGAGAAGCATTGCAGGTTCAAGCTATTTTCCTCCGCTGCGCCTGTGCCAGATCTGATTTGCGAACAGACGAGTGTGAATATGAAACCAATTCCCACCTGCCAGTCAGCAAATGACATTGTATTGCCCACTGTGAAATGGTTCTGAAAAGTATGAATTCATTAAAATTGCATGTAAAAATGCTGCTAACATTACAGTAGATGCTCTTTACTATCCAAAGATGTATTCTCTGTTATAATCGTGTACGCTGCTGTGAAAAAAAGCAATTATTTGTGCATATGTGCATTTGAATGCAGGAAGGCACATTTAATTGCAGGTGTGACAGGTATTACAAGTGCGTGCTTTGTATTAGCATGCTTATTTTGTTCTGGAGGATGTGAGTGTGCATTTGGTATGAATATTTGAATATTTGAGATGTGCATATATGTGTGTGTGTGTGTGTGTGTGTGTGTGTGTGTGTGTGTCTCTTTACAATACCACACTGTCACTGGTGCTCTTCTAAGCCTGTGATGCTGAGCCTGGCCCTGGAGGCAAGAGGATAATAGCAGCTCTGTGGGGCTGTGGAGGAGTCAGAGGATGGGATGAGTCTCCTACTGGGTCTCCTCCCTCTCTCAGGAAGACCTCCACCGGCTGATCTCTCCCTGCTCACTGCCCCATCTGGAGCCATCAAACCCATAGGGCCCAGTGAGCCGCCATCAAAAAACCAGCCTCAACACATCATTAATACACTATGTTTACGGTACTTCGTCATGTAATGCGGACTGTAAAGGGGACTCAAGCTTGAAATTAAAAAGCTTTTATCTTTAGGACGTGTTTGGACGTGTGTGTCTGATCTGAAATCTCCAGAGTCATTCTTAGAGCAAAGTCAGTAATGGAGGAAAACAAATCTTTACATATAATATACATGATGCTGTACCTGGCACAAATGCTTTGTTTATATCTTTTTAATCGCATCTATATGACCTACAAAACAGACGCACACACATTTGTTTCACTATATCTCATAGACGTCCACTGTTTATATACCAGGTTTATGATATATTTCGATCACCTAACCTGAACCCCTACCCCTAAACTCCTCACAGAAACCTGTGCAAAAAAGTAGATTTAAATATAAGCATGATTTTGCTGATTTATAAGCCTCACTAGTCAATGTTCAACAGGTTTCACTAAATTAGTGAGGACGTTTCTGAAAAGTGAGGGCATTTTGGAAGTATAGTCAAACCTGTAGTTACTTAATACAGACAGACATGCACACACACTCACATAGAATCTCACAATTCATTTTTAAGCAGCACAGTGTTAGTGGATCTGGGGTCACTATAGCAACAGATTACACTGTTTTACTCCACTTCGAAGTTCTATTGCATCATTTAAAAGTTTAGATTGTCCTGTCAGTCAAAAACTTCATAAACTTTAAATAAATTACATTTTCTCCATTGCTACTTCTCTTTTCTGTAGCCTACCACTCAATATCCTTTCGTTTCCTTTCCTATATTTAATTTAAATTCCCTCATTTTTTTCCATTCTTTCTTTACTTTTATTTATATATCTAATTCTTTTTCCATTCACTCCATTTATTTTTCTTCCTTTCCCATCCTTTGTTTTTATTTTTCCTTCACTTCTTCCCTTTCTTTTATTTCTCACATTTCATTTCTATTCCGATTTTAGTTTCATATTTTACCTTTGCTTTCCAGCTTCTTGCCTTCATACACTGCATACAAATTTGTTTTGCCTGAGGGGAGGAGTTGTTTTAAACAATAAATGCAATATTTCACTGTCAAGTATGTAAATTGTATGCATACATCTTCAATCAATCTTTCTGGCCTTGAAACTCTGCCTAAAGCTCCATAACTACTCTACAATACACCTGGCCTATTTGAACTTTTTTTTGTTTTTTTTTACTTTTTTAAATAATAACAGAAAATCTGCAGTATTATGTAATAATGCCCCAGGCTGTTTTATGAAAAAATTTAATAACTCGTATACAATACTTAACTTATTTTATTTTTGAGAGAGGTCCAAATTCACCCTATGCTAGTTAGTATGACTTAATCAGCAGGCTTGACATTTCGCCATAATTAAAGTGCTGGAGGCCAGCAATAGTCATGCTGCTGGTCAATACAACACTGGGGGAAAAAAAAACATCAGAAACCTTTATAAGACTTACTTTACTCTTAGAAGAAAAATAGACTCTTTATGTCTGTCAGTACTTTTTTCTGGCATGTAGTCATCAGCTGAATGTGCCTGTAAAAGAGCAACATTCTTTCTATGTAACTGTAATCCATTTCACTTCTGTCTCAGCTCAGACAGGATAGCAAGTCTCTGATGGCACTACAATGACACACATACCCGAAAGTGACCCGAAAGTGGCAATCTGTCGACCTAAGGAACGAGATTTTCAGCCTTTAGCAGCTACTTAAAGTCTCAACTAATACCTTTCAAAAGTAGACTAAAGAAAAAAAAATATTACAATTAAAAATTAAATAAACTGTAAGGTTGCAATGCAGTTAGTAAAGACTGTCTCGCTGCTGGAGAACACTCTAATTAGAGTCTCAATAACTCAACAGGTTTGAGTCTCAGTCTAAGGGCAATTTATCACAGACCGTCCAATCAGCATCACAGCATCCCACACAGGTTTTCAGACTATAGCAGTTGCCAGTCAAAGGTGCCATCATTAAAGGCTCCATTATTAAATGGTGATGATGCTTTTTGAGATCAAAACAGCTTTTTATAAAGAGAAAGTGATAAAAAGAGAAATGCGGAATTTAATAATCCCTAGAAGCAATTCAATGGGGTCCAAAACACAACAAAGGACTAAGACAAAGAGGTTAATGAAACAAACGTTGGCAAAAAAAAAGGGACAGGACCGTTTTGTGAGTCTCATCTGAATTGGCTGTGGAAAGGAAAATCCTAAAACTGACGTGTGGATGTGTGAGCCCCCACAGGAACAAATGACTAGAAGACAAACACTGGCAGGTCTGGACAAGAGCAATTCCCACTCATCTTACAGTATAAAGCTAATGAAAGAAGAGAAAAATCATGTAATAAATGCCATGACTATGCACATTTAATCTCTTTAACACTTTGAGAAAATTCTGTCATATTAAGTGTCAACTCAATGACATTTAAAGCACCAGAATACAAATGGTGTGTTTGTTCAGAGCTACAAAACTTTGAGGTAAATATTTTATGTAAATGCTACAGCCCCATAAAAGAGCATTCACATAAAATGAATTGATTTAGTTTTTGTTTTGCTTTATACTAAACAGCGTTGCTCATCTTAACAGGGGATGCACAGGCGGTTTTATGTGGTCCTGCATTGAGGAATCTCTCCAGCTCTGCAGGATTTCACTGTGAGGGCTGAGCTTTTCTTGCTCCAATCTCCCTCTGCATGAATTTTTTGTCAGACTAATAAGGACTGTGGCGGGATATGAAGACCATTAATTGGCCTCTTTGAACGAAGACTTTCTGTCCTGTTGGAGCAGATGAGTTGATTGAGAAATGTAAAATGACTGGTACAATTGTTATTTAAATGTGGTGACATTCCTTTTACCTTCATTATGAAAATTGCAGTGCTTCGCAAATGACTTCCTACAAATATGCAAATATATCTAATTTCTGACAATTATTTGCCATAGTTACAAACCTCTGCAGATGGCCAGTCACTGTAGATCAAAACGCACCCAAACACATTTACTTAGCCATCTAAATTGGGACATTCCATATACCGTTGCTGTTTTTATATGAAGCTAGTTATAACCACTATAACCTAACCCTGATAAAAAAAACTTTCTGCACTTTTACAATTAAAAAAACTTTGTTTACTTTATTTTTATACCATTTTTACAAATGAGAACATCTCCAAAGAGGTTTTGCCAGATTTACTTCTGAGTACAAATTTGCCCCTGATATATGGTTAAGTAGGTAAAAACACGTGTAGTATTTATTATCAAAACAAGGAATGCATGTACATTAAAATTACAATTAGTAGGGATGCATCGATCTGATACTCAGTATCGGAATCGGCTCCGATACTGGCATTTTCTGCTGGATCGGGTATCGGTCAGACGAGACCAATCCAAATCCGATATTGTGCGTATACTATTCTGTGTTATTGTTAAGCCCCACGAAAGGAACAAAAACATTACAAAGCACCATAAACAGATGGACAAAGACAGACAGCACAGACTCGAACTTAAATGCAACGGATAATTAACAAACACAGGTGCACTGAATGACTAATTAAACTAAACGAGGACAGGACAAATACCATATAAGGAACACCAGGAACAAAGACGGGGCAAAACACAACTAAACAGGTCCATGAACCTGACATATCGCCCCCCTCCCGGAAGGTGCATCCTCGCACCATAGAACAACAGAAGGGGGGGCATGGGTGGGAACTAAGGAGGAGGTTCCGGAGGAGGACGGACACCTGGGAGGGGGCTGGCAGACAGAGTCCAGGGAGGAGACGATGGAGGGAGGAGCCAGGGAGGAGACATGAGAGGCTTGGAGCAGGAGGAGTCCAGCTGGACCCAGGGCTGGCATGAGGGCGCTTACAAGGAGCTGGCACTGGAGGGCGCTTTCTAGGAGCGGGCACTGGAGGGCGCTCTGGACTGGATTTGGGGGCTGGAGCACTCTCCTCTTTGTTTTGGCACCTTCGCTGCGCCATACTCAGCTCACCCTCAGCCCGCGGTGCAGGGGGCGGAGCTCCTCTCCGCGCTCACACCTTCTACGGCACTCTCCATCAGGGCAGGCGTTGTTGCCGGCTCACACACCATGACTGACGTCATCAGCGGCTCTGGCTCCGCAGCAATCCTCAGCACTGTCGCTCCATGCGGCGATGGCTCGTCGGTTGCGGCGGGCTTCGGCTCTCCGTCAGCGGTGGGCTCGGGCATCGGAGCCGATGGTGGCGGCGACCGACGCGAAGGCGTGGATTCGGGAGGACGCGGTGGAGCCGGAGCGACAGAGGACTGAGGCGGAGCCGAGGGGATGAAGGAGCCTGACGGAGCCGGAGGGACAAGTCGAAGCCAGAGGAGTGGAGTCCCGAGGCGCAGGATGGTCAACGCCAGACCAAGGCAGAGCCGGAGGGACGAGGGAGCCCGGCGGAGATAGTGGACTGCGGGCCACAGCGGAGAGGAGGGAGCTAAGAGCCACGGTGGAGCCGACGGGTCCACGGGCCAAGGCGGAGTCCGGGGCTTAGAGGCTGGAGGCGGAGTCAAGGGAAACTCCAGACATAGCGACGCTGGAGGACGGGCTCCGGCTCTCCGTCAGTGGTGGATTGGGCATATGCTCTGCACATCGGGGAGATGGTGGGCTGGGCTCTGCGTCGGGAGTGGCACTGGCGAGATACTCCTGGGAACAGGTGAGGAACGGAGATCCATTTCTCACCAGTGTCCACTCCGCAAAGGCGGCAAATTCCGCTCGAGGGCCATCTTCAGACGACGGCGCTCTGCACGCGGGGTTGAGGCTGGTGTCATAGAGCGCGCAGAGCACGTCGTCCGGGTAGGTGGTGAGATGGGCAATAGCCAGAAACAGTCTGGTATGACCCTCAAGCGATTTTTCCCCCTGCATCCAATATATCTACAATAAAGTCATGCATATGAATTCAATAACAAATAACAAATTGGGGCAACTGGGCATGGGCCTGGATTTAAGTTTATTGTCATAATTAAACACTACACAAGAAATAAGAAAAACACTTTTAACTGATAATGAACCTCTAAAGTCTTTAAAAATACTTTTGGTAACCTTTGTTAACACTTTAGAATAGGGAATGCTTATTCACTATTAACTAAGAGTTTTCCCTGAACAAACTCCTAATTTGCTGATTATTAATAATTAGTAAGGTAGTTTTTAAGTTTAGGTATGGGGTGCATTAAGGGATCTAAAATATGGTCATGCAAAATAAGGCATTAATATGTGCTTTATAAGTACTAATAAACAGCTAATATGCTAGTAATATGCGTGCTAATAAGCAACTAGTTAATTGTGAGAATTGGCCCTTAAAATAAAGTGTTACCAGACCTTTTAGCTATGTCCAAATATAAGAGGGTAAGGTAATTCGATAGAGGTAAGCTGACAGAGCTATAAATTAACATTTAATAACAGTAAATATCTGTATCTTGGCACAGCTTACAGAATGGATCTATTTTCATAGTATGGCACCCCTGATCCCTGAGCTGAGTGCAACTATGCTAACAGAGCAGAGGAGGAAATGCCACACTCGCTTGACATAAATTTTACATTAGTTCCCTGTGCCAAGTGTGTTACCAAGGCAACTTGGCAATTAGCGGCTAATAGGAATAGCCAATAAAAGCAGCACTGTATAAATATAATGGTGTTTATTACAGTCGTACTCCCTTTGACCACTATAAAGGGGCTATCCACACTGAAATGAATAGATGCATCAACCCTGGGGCACTCCACCCATTCTGAGGAGGGAAATGCTAATGTGGAGAGCTGGTTGAGACAGGAGTCACATGCTTTGCATTTTTCTGTCATCTCAACAAGAGTGATGCAATGAAATGGTCTGGGCAAGATATGCGTGAGCTGGGGGTAAATACTGCCAAGATAAAATTAATCTGCCACAAGTACACTGATTAGTTGGTTTGTTGGCTGTTACCGATGCACCATCCTCTCTTTAAAGACAGTTTTTTTGTGCCAGTGTGTTATGTGATAAACAGGTTGTTTTAAGGGTAGAGACTGACTATAAATAAGCGTATTACATATATAAACATCATTTATAGATAGATAGATAGATAGATAGATGAGAGAGAGAGAGAGAGAGAGAGAAATTATGTATGGTAAAAGACTGGTTTACATTTACATTTAATCATTTAGCAGACACTTTTATCCAAAGCGACTTACAAATGAGCAGAACAATAGAAGCAATCAGACGAACGAGAGAGCAACAGTATACAAGTGCTGTGACAAGTCTCAGTTAGTCTAGCACAGTACACATAGCTAGGGTTTTTTTTATAGAATGGAATAGAATAGAATAGAACAGAATAGAATGGAATCGGTAAGTGCTAGTATTAGTTTGTCAGGTGCTGGCGAAAAAGATGTGTCTTTAGACGTGTTTTGAAAA
>NW_015555744.1:626490-628386 GCF_001515605.1 Sinocyclocheilus anshuiensis | reverse complement strand
TAAGACAGAACTGCTCCTGGTCTCAGCCCAGCACTTCATCACAACTTCTCTATACATCTGTGTTCGTCAACCATAACTCCTTCCAGGACAGCCAGGAACTTTGGAGTTGTGATCGATGATCAGTTAAGCTTCACAGACCATATTGCTACAACGGCCCGGTCCTGCAGATTTGCCTTATACAACATTAGGAAGATTAGACCCTTCCTATCAGAGCAACCTTGTCCAAGCTCTTGTTCTCTCCAGACTGGACTATTGTAATGCTCTCTTGGCGGGCCTTCCCGCTTGTACTATCAAGCCTCTGCAACTGATCCAGAATGCAGCAGTGAGAGTGGTCTTTAACGAGCCGAAAAAAGCTCACGTTACACCTCTCTTTATCAGTTTACACTGGTAGCCAGTGTAAACTGATGAAGAGAGGTGTAACGTGAGCTTTTTTCGGCTCGTTAAAGACCACTCTCACTGCTGTATTCTGCATCAGTTGCAGAGGCTTGATAGTACAAGCGGGAAGGCCCGCCAAGAGAGCATTACAATAGTCCAGTCTGGAGAGAACAAGAGCTTGGACAAGGTTGCTCTGATAGGAAGGGTCTAATCTTCCTAATGTTGTATAAGGCAAATCTGCAGGACCGAGCCGTTGAAGCAATATGGTCTGTGAAGCTTAACTGATCATCAATCACAACTACAAGGTTCCTGGCTGTCCTGGAAGGGATTATGGTTGACGAACCCAGCTGTATAAAGAAGTTGTGATGAAGTGCTGGTTTGGCTGAGACCACGAGCAGTTCTGTCTTAGCAAGGTTGAGTTGAAGGTGATGGTCCTTCATCCAGCTAGAAATGTCTCTCAGACAGGCTGCAATGCGAACAGCTACCGTCGGATCATCTGGTTTGAATGAGAAGTAGAGTTGAGTGTCATCAGCATAGCAGTGATAAGAAAAGCCATGCTTCTGAATGACAGATCCTAATGATGACATGTAGATGGAGAAGATAAGAGGTCCAAGCACTGAGCCTTAAGGAACCCCAGTAGCAAGAAGTTGTGACTTAGAAGCCTCACCACTGTTCCTGAGATGCCCATCTTTATGAGGGTGGACAGGAGGATCTGGTGGTTAACTGTGTCAAAAGCAGCAGACAGTCCAGCAAGATGAGTACTGAGGATTTGGAAGCAGAGCCAGGGGGCAGAGGGGGTAGTACGTGCTGGTCTGGATGAAAGGGGGCAAAAGTTGTCTAAGCAAGATGTTAGAGTGGAGCAAAGAGTGTCAGTATCACTGTCTGTGTCCAGTGCTGAAAACTGAGAGGGTGAAGGAAGTGAGGATGAAAACATAGAGGATATGCGAGAGGGAGAGAGTGAGCGTAGGTTACCCCGAAAGGTGACCTGTGGAGGAGTGTGTGCTATGTCAGGAGTTAGTGTGAGGTTAGAAGTGATGAGGAAGGGGTCTGAGGTGTGTAATGGAGTAACTAAAGTGTTGTCAGTGGAGCAATAGCGTGTGTAGATGAGGTCCAGTTGGTTACCTGATTTGTGAGTAGCCATAGTAGACACTCGCTTGAGATCAAATGAGGCGAGCAGAGTGTTGAAGTCAGCAGCCTGGGGTTTTTCTAGGTGGATGTTGAAGTCACCGAGCAGTACCAGAGGAGTACCATCCTCAGGAAAGTTTGAAAGTAACACATCCAACTCCTCCAAGAAGTTGCCCAGTTGACCTGGGGGACGATAAACGACTACAAAGTGAATTTTAACAGGGTGGGTAATAGTAATTGCATGTGATTCAAATGAACTGTTGCCTGTAATAGATGGTAGAAGATCAAATTTCCATTCATTTGAGATAAGTAGACCAGTACCTCCACCCCTCCCAATCGTGCAAGGGGTGTGGGAAAAAGTGAAATTAGTGGAGAGGGCTGCAGGAGTGGCAGTGT
>NW_015555744.1:619286-626339 GCF_001515605.1 Sinocyclocheilus anshuiensis | reverse complement strand
GTTTTAGCAGTGGAGACATTTGCAGAGAAGGAAGAGAGGAGTGACTGATACACACTAAGGTCGGTAGAGTTTTTTGATTTGCGCCCTTTCCTCTCTGCAGCCCTGAGTTTAGAGCGATGTTCAAGGTGAACATCGGACAGCCAGGGGGCAGAGGGGGAAGTGCGTGCTGGTCTAGATGAAAGTGGGCAAAAGTTGTCTAAGCAAGATGTTAGAGTGGAGCAAAGACTGTCAGTAGCACTGTTTGTGTGCAGTGCTGAAAACTGAGAGGGTGAAGGAAGTGAGGATGAAACCATAGAGGATAGGCGAGAGGGAGAGAGTGAGCGCAGGTTACGCTGAAAGGTGACCTGCGGAGGAGTGTGTGCTATGTCAGGAGTTAGTGTGAGGTTAGAAGTGATGAGGAAGTGGTCTGAGGTGTGTAATGGAGTAACTAAAGTGTTGTCAGTGGAGCAATAGCGTGTGTAGATGAGGTCCAGTTGGTTACCTGATTTGTGAGTAGCCATAGTAGACACTCGCTTGAGATCAAATGAGGCGAGCAGAGTGTTGAAGTCAGCAGCCTGGGGTTTTTCTAGGTGGATGTTGAAGTCACCGAGCAGTACCAGAGGAGTACTGTCCTCAGGAAAATTTGATAGTAACATCCAACCCCTCCAAAAAGTTACCCAGTTGACCTGGGGGGATGATAAACAACTACAAAGTGGTTTTAACAGGGTGGGTAATAGTAATTGCATGTGATTCAAATGAACTGTTGCCTGTAATAGATGGAAGAAGATCAAATTTCCATTAATTTGAGATAAGTAGACCAGTACCTCCACCCCTCCCAATCCCACTTGATTTATTTAGCAGAAAAAAGTAAATACACAACACAGTATTTCCGTACAAATATATATACATATAAAATAATATATATATATATATTTTATAAAATGAATTAATTAGAGGTTCTTTTGTTTATTATTATTGAATGAATCATTAAAATTAATGGAAAACTACATTTGGTAAAAATAAAACATTTCATAGGGCCTTAAAATTTAATTTTTGTTAAACTTTTTAAAAATTGCTGTTTAATATTGTAAGTTTCAGAATTTCAATTAATTAAGCATGCTTTAAAATTTAATTGAACCATTAAAACAGAGTCTAGAAAATTTTAAATGAAAAAAAAAAAACGGAATCCAGAAAAATTCAAAACAGAATTTGGAAAAAAAAATAAAACAGAATTTGGGAAAAAAAATAAAACTGATTTTATAGGGCCCTATAAATCTAACATGACTTCATGTAATTTTACAGTACAGTCAATACAGTTAAATGTACAGTCTTTGGAAGTGAAATAATTATGTTTCTGTTGACAAAAAATGGAGTGCGTATCAGAAAGAAATACCCGTTTGAAGCAACATGAGAATGAGTAAGTTATGACAAAACATAAATTTTTGGGTGAACTGTACTTTTAACAAAGTATTTAACAGCAGTTAAAGAGAGAACTCAGTATGAAATAGCTTTTTAAAGCAGCCGCTGTTTTCAGACTGTAAAGAGAAATCACAATCACAGAGGGTGCAGACGGTTGAGCTAAATGCATGTTTTTAGTTTATGTTAATCAAATGCACAAATTGTGCAAAATTCCGATTATGTTGACTGTATGTATTTTTAAATAAAAATGATGTTGTGTCTGAGGCCATCCTAGCAACAGGCTCCCTAGGTCCCTGTGGTGACTGGCTTTCGAGAAAAAAGCTTTTATCAGAAACGCACACAGGCAGGAGTGTGAGCTCATTAATCCGCTGAGAGGAATGCTGGGTTCTGTTAGGCTTTTTCAGCTGTCAGAGGCTCTCTCTCTCCAGAGGCCATTCGGCTTTACCAGAGGGAGGACCTTTCCAATTCACGCCTGTTATTTCATCTAATGCTGAGGGACGGTGATTTGAGACCTAGGCACCTGGGTTATTCTGCAGTGGCATGATCGGTCATGGAAAAGCAGAAAAATGAAATCTTGTGTTAAAGATGGAAATAAGCTTTTACAGGACTTACATGTGCGCATTCAATACAAGTTAAGCTCAAGCAACAACATTTGTTACACAAAAAAATGGTTTTCGCTTTTCTCTCTTTTTCTGTAAGGGCAAAAAATCTGGGTTACAGTGAGATACTTACAATGGAAGTGAATTGGGTCAATCCGCAAACTGTAAAATACTCACTGTTTCACAAGACATAAATAGTATGTGTGTAAACATGACTTTCGAGAAAAAAAATCACTTATTAACCTTTTCTGTGTATAGTTAAATTCAAATGCCAAGACAAAGTTACACCTAAAACAAAATTATAAGAACAGCGTAATAGCACAAATTATACACAAATTTTAACAGAAGAGTTCATTCATAAAATTCGAAGCATTTCTGCTTTTAAATCTTGTAAAAACATTGTAAAGGACGAGTCTAAATAATTTTTTGTGGTAATCAACATTATGCCATAAATGTTGTTGATTGAGCTTCTCTTGTATTGGACCCCGAACATTCCTTTAAAGCTAATTAGGGTTGTGACCTTGCCCAACAAAAGCATAGATTAGATTTTTCTGAGGTGACAAGAAGTGATGAAATCACTACAGTTTAGCGGTATTCGATAATTTAGACTAATTTAAAAAGCATGTGAACTCTAGTGACATATCTGTAACTGTAGTGAGAAGTGGACTGTAAATGTGCCGAGCGATATGTGCGACTGTTGCTATAACAACCAAAGTAAGCCACATTCACCAGGCTTAAAGCCCTGTGGTAGCAGCACAAAATCAGCCCCTGGAGGTTGCAACAGCTCATTCCAAACTCGGATCCGCTCCTATTTCAGTTGCCCAGTGTAATGCTGTTTAAGACTGCCTTAACACCAATCAAGCACAAGATGGATTTTCTGAATGTTTATGAACAAGAAAGTCGTAAACCAGTCTTTGTAGTCAAACACAAAGGGACTAGGGCTGGGCGATATGGGCAAAAATTCGTATCTCGGTATTTTTTGGCCGATTTGCGATATACGGTATACATCTCGGTATTTTCGTTTTTGTATTTGGATTAAAAAAATCTGTATTTAATATATATAGATATTTCACTTACCGCCCAATGTTGTCCAACAAAACAATACATATTAAAGGCACAATATGTAAGATTTTTTTATTAAAATATCCAAAAACCACTAGAACAGTGTTATATATTTTGCTGACTTGTGTACTTACATTATCCCAAATGTTTCGAAGAATGTTTAAATCCAGAGAAATAAGCAATTTTAACTAGTGACATGGAGCGTGTCCATAGTGTCATTGTGTCGCCTGCCAATGACGTCATACCCCCTCGATTTCTGTTTTGTTTTGTAGAAAACATGGAAACACCAAAGACGCTTTGCTTCAACGGCTTTCAGCCTCACCCTGCTTCATTCTACTACGTTAATAAATCATTAGTTCATCCATGAACATGATTTATGCCTGAGTCCTGTTGGATTGCATCGGCTGTGGGGATGAAGACGACAACTCCCATGATTCCACACTCAGTCACGGCGTCATCAAACTACGCCTTTGTCTATTTGTTTATTTTGAATACGCGCCCTCTAGTGGCGATAATTACATATTGTGCCTTTAAAGGCTATGAAAACAAATAAAGTGAATGTAACCAGCGAAATGTATATTTTAGTCAGAATTATTGCGCCCCTATTTAATTGAGCTCTGTCTGTTTGGCGTGCATGCGCGCGGCGGCGCTCACTCACTGAAATCTGTGAAGTTTAGCTGAGAATCCCAAAGAAGAAGGCTCATGCACTTCTGACAGAACATTTACAGATGGAGAATATACCTGTGAAATGTAAGTTATGCACATCTCAAACACATTAAACAGCACGAGTATAGTGTTTCTGTCAGCGGCACACGTAGCCTTAATATGAAGCTTGTCACGTGTTTAGAACAAATTTGATTATGCACTTTCTCCGCAGCAGCTCAGTCTGTGTCCTCCGCTATATTTTTCAGGTGCGCTCGTATCAAACTACTGTATATCGATATAAACGGTATTGCCTCATATCGAATTGCTTATAAAGAAAATATCGATATATCGTACAAACTCGCCCAGCCCTAAAAGGGACAAGTATCTGGTGACTCCAGGGTAGAATAACTTCAGACTGTGAATGAACAGGTGTGTAATATGACAAAGTGCACACTTTGCACTTCATTTTTAAACCTGAAGTCCACGTGGACTTCATCGGGATTTAAACAGCATGTAAACACTAAAGTACAGAATATTGATTGGGAATTTCTATAGTTTAACATACTATAGCACTATCCCTCTTAACACCTCCCACTGATAAACCCATATAAAGAAACAAAGATATATAAATGACTCTGTTTCCAAGCTACAGTTGCCAAGGTTCTCATCAGCCTCCTTTGGTTCAAAACCACGTTACAGAACAATTAGCCGGTTTGAGCAGTAGTTGGCACGCACATGCTCCTCACTGTTTGCACTGCCACTTAGTGCCTAATGTCCGGCCTGCCGAGCATGAATGCAAACTTCCTCTGAGTTGGGATATAAAACTGTAAAACTCCTCAAGGTGACTGTTGGAGTACATGTACATTAACAAAGACACTTAACTACACAAGTTCAATTTCACTCATCACAATTCATAATGCAACACAAGTGCATGGTACATTCTCAGAACTTCTAAATATTTCTCGCCTTAATGTCTCCCTAACACCATTTGGTGACACATTTGTTATCTTTTTTTTTATCCTGGTTCTCCAGCAGGTGCCTTGTGACAAAAATGTCTCTATTAAACTCATCTAAACATTTCAGAAGAAATTTACACTAGATGACAAATGCATGTATAGTTTACAAACATGCACATTGTTCAAATCAACAGTGAACCAGTGGATATATGGGCAGTCTAGATGTGTCAAAGTTGATAAAGATGCGATTCAAAAGATCTATATGATAAACAAAGCAGAGACGTTTCTATAGCAACATGACCACAAATAATTTCACACCCACCTACATAAAGACAATACTGTTAATACGAATGTAGTATTTAACAACAGAGCTTAGGCATGAAACGGCAAGTAAACACCTACTGCATGGATTTAAATACACCGTGGATGAGAGTGATCTTGCCAAATGATTGTTTTTACTTCAGAAGTCATTGATATACACTAATATCACCCTGCAGCCCAAGACTAGTTGCTCACTGAAGCTAGCCTCTGACCATCATGGCCTCCTAACCATCCCCATATCTGCTGATTGGCTTCATCACTCTGTCTCCTCTCCACCAATAAGCTGGTGCGTGGTGGGCGTTCTGGCGCAATATGGCTGCCATCGCATCATCCAGGTGGATGCTGCACACTGGTGGTGGTTGAGGAGATTCCCCCTTCTATGTAAAGCGCTTTGAGTGCCCAGAAAAACGCTATATAAATGTAAGGAATTATTAAATTATTATTAATATCACCTTGTCCTTAAATTAGAGCTTTTTTCAGACATGCATCAAGACTTCAGATATCCCTCATTATGTTAAGTAAATTTCCCACGTAGTGTATTTCCATTATTTTGTATCCATGTATAAACTGCATACTTTTTTAACATTCAGAACAGTACTGAATGGAAAGTTCTGTGTGACAGTGGCCTTAGAGTCATTTTTGACTCTGATTAATGGTGGAGAAAATATTTTCAGTTTGCATAAAATATTGTGTATAGGCTACTTAAAAATGCTACTCTGCTACATTTCAGTAGCCTAATTGCAACTGCACTTTAGACTAAGTAGCTAATTAATGACTTCCATCTCTATGATTGCAGATTTCTGTTTATGTTAATGCATACATGTTTTGGTGTGTAATGCAGGGCTCAACAAAAATGATTTTTTTTGACCAGTCATGCCAGTAGTTCAGATGTTTACCAGAATGAAACAACTGACTGATTGGTAGTATTTTTCACACTTTGTGCTGAAGAATTATGTTACACTATGCAAAATATTACTAGTTTTATATACATTAGTACTGATGCTTTCAAGACTATCACCTGTCATTCATGCGATTTCTCATTTGGCCAATTATATAACATTATCTTGGTGACAAATCGGTCTACAACGATGACAGAAAACAACATCAGTGAATGTAAAACTTTGTGACAGTGCAGCAGTAGCTTAATAAGACAAATGACAGTTTTGTCAACTAGCCCAAAACTCCCTTACATGGACTTCATTACACTGCCATCCTCATTGTTAGGACATGCAGTGTGTTTGATCAGCCGACCTCAACTATGTGGTATCATAAGTAACTTTGGACTGTAAGTTCAAAAACACTAAACACACGTTTACTTAGATATCTAAATGAGGATACATCATAGACTTCTATTTAATTTCAATAACCTAACAAAAAACTTTCTGCATTTTTCTGCAAAAAAATAAAAAATAAAATCCAAAAAATACAGTATCTATCCCTCTAGCTAAGTAATTCATACTGTGCAACTGAATTTGCATAAAAGTGCCAAAAGAATCTGTCTTCGGTGTGTGACAGATGGTTTAGAGCATGCTTCAGGGCACGCTCGTGTGCTTAGCAACAACTGACCCACTGAGTTTCCCCTCATTCTGTACTAATCGACTGCTATAGACTTTAAATCAGCCAAAATGAGATGAAACTTCAGGGGGTTGGAGTTTCCTTGCTGGAATTGCAACATGCCTGAAATTTTTGACTACTGAGATGTGAACCAAAATGCGATTTCCCCCCACTTAGCACATAGAGTATTCAGTAGCCTGGTGCAACAAAGCACTTTATATCACACAACAACAATAATGTTTTCCATATGACACATGGTCTTGGCAGAACACCTGATTGTGGTACATATCTAGGCAATAAAAGCTTCTCACTCTTTCTCAGCCCATCTTGTCTCACTCCTTGCTTCTGTTCTGTGCATACAAAAGCATCATTCATCATCATAAAAACCCTTAAGTGGTCACAACGTGCTGAAACTTTCCACTAACATCCTCCAAGGCAGAAGGGCATCTTTAGATTCCCACCTGCTTAAGCCAGACTCCTTCCTGCACCCCCTCTCTATCTCTGTGTGATCCCATGCC
>NW_015555744.1:618579-619091 GCF_001515605.1 Sinocyclocheilus anshuiensis | reverse complement strand
TGAGGGTTTCTACAGGTGCCCCCTCTCTTTCTCCCCTGTGGTCCCACACTGGTTTTAATCGACACAAGAATGCAAGCTTCACGTCAGTCCCACATGCTCTCCAGTACAAAACACTTACCACTTTGGGATTTTAAAACCTAAGAACTTTTATGAAGGCTAACATTAAAGGCGATTCACCAAGATCTGCACATCTGCCCTTTCTGCACTGTCATGTGTTTCACGACTGGCAGAAAACAGACCTACTTTACATAGAAAATTAGGAACTTCCTCCTGCTGAGCAGATAAAAATACAGACCAAAGCAATGAATGTGGAAATTGAAACATTTTGAATCAGATCTAGGCCTACAAATGCAACCACACAAAATCATTAAAGGGATAGTTCACCCAAAAATGAAAAGTTGATGTTTATCTGCTTACCCCCAGGGCTTCCAAGATGTAGGTGACTTTGTTTCTTCAGTAGAACACAAACGAAGATTTTTAACACAAACCGTTGCAGTCTGTCAGTCTTATAA
>NW_015555744.1:550054-617579 GCF_001515605.1 Sinocyclocheilus anshuiensis | reverse complement strand
GTTGCAGTCTGTCAGTCATATAATGGAAGTGAATGGGAATCACGGCACCATTGACACTCTAGCTACAATCTCAATTACGAGTGTCAATGGTCCATTTGAGAGATAGGTGGCGGTAATGCACTTATAACGCCTCACGCGCCTGCTGTTGAGAGCGCGCTCAGGAGGAAGTGCCGCCGCTTAGGACAGTTCTAACAGTTCGGACATTGCGTGAATCAGAGGTAAAAAACGATATAAATACTGTTCAGTTTCTTGCACAGACCGATCGTTTTGTGTCTTTACACATCAATGTATCGTCACGAGCCGCAGGGTTTAATTTGGTTTTGTTTGTGTATGTTTTTTTTTACTCTCAAAGCCGTGATTCCCATTCACCTCCATTATAAGACTGACAGACTGCAACGGTTTGTGTTAAAAATCTTCGTTTGTGTTCTACTGAAGAAACAAAGTCACCTACATCTTGGATGCCCTGGGGGTAAGCAGATAAACATCAAATTTTCATTTTTTGGTGAACTATCCCTTTA
The DNA here is from genome assembly GCF_001515605.1 of Sinocyclocheilus anshuiensis. Taxonomy (NCBI): domain Eukaryota; kingdom Metazoa; phylum Chordata; class Actinopteri; order Cypriniformes; family Cyprinidae; genus Sinocyclocheilus; species Sinocyclocheilus anshuiensis. The sequence goes on along the minus strand of NW_015555744.1, from coordinate 617,061 downwards.
AGACTAATCATTAAGACTCATTATACTATGTACTATTATGATATAATGATATAAATTAACTGCAAGATAAACTGATTTGTGATCAAAAACCTGACAAATCTTTAATCCCATTTACACCTCTAACATATTGTACAGTGCGATAAACCCTGCATAAGACCCACCCACTCATAGTTACCAAGGTTACCACAAAAAAACACTATACCAGCACAGCTGGTAGTTCATTAGCATTCCAGTTTACATCAACAATTAAAAATATATATACTGAAGCAAAAATTGATTATGGCATTTGAAACTACAAATTAAAAACATTCAAAATTTAGATAATTGGGATTCAAATGAGAAAAATTAGTCCGGATTGGTTTTGTAAAATGAGACTCATCATTCAGTTTAGAGCTGTGATGGCTCATGGATAATCCGACAGACTTCTGATCTGATTAACAGTAAGAAAGTAACACATTTCTAAAGGATTTTCAACAAGTTTAATTAAAAGTTTAAGCAAGTAGACTCAAAGGAACTGAAAGAAAAATCTCGGCATGTAACCTTGTGTAAAGCCCACAGCATACTGAGTCATCACCCTTGGAAGTAAGCATGGTATTTTATTAAAAAGGCTGCTTGTTAGATCTGAGAAAAAAAATAAGACCAACATATTTTCTGACCAGAACAACAGCCAAAAAAACATCACTAGTTTCTTTTTTTAAATCACAAACAATAATGGTTCTAGGAAGTTCAACAATTAAAAAGAAAATAGCAAGCTAATATAATTTAGAGTTATATTTAGCTTTGACTGTGCATGACTAATTCAAATACAAAATAAATAACTTTTATAGCATACAGTTATGATTTGTATATAATTCTCAGGAACCATTTACAGATTTACTTTTCCTCTTAACAAAATTCAGAAGAGCTTTTCAAATTTTCTATCTGATTTAAAATTGACTGTTTGATAAAACAGAAAATTTGTCTCCATCCTTCCAACATCTAACTCACAGGGGCCAATCATTTGCCATTATTCACTGGGGCCATTTCATCCATTATGCCCTTACTCTGACCAGCAATTGTGAAATAAATTAAATCAGTCAGAGACTGTTTTCCAGAGTTTTCTGTAACAAGTATGTCCAACATTCACACAAGGCAGAATATTGGAAAAATACATTTTTAAAATATTTACTGGTTCAAATATTTGTAGAAATAAAAATAAAAAAAAAACAGATGAATGCTTTAGGAAACTGTAGTCTTACCTTCATTTCTGTGCAAAGAGGTTGCAAAACTCTCCTGGCCTGGATTTTTCTTGTCATGGTGTCCTGTTCAATGAGGAACACAGAGCATTCACTTCATATTTGTTTGAATAAAGATTTATAATGTTATTAATGCATACTTTTTAAAAATGTTAATGTAAGATTTAAGACAATATTTTTCATTTTCAGATCAGTAAATTAACAATTTTTTGTATTTTGAATAATTAATGCCTCCAAAGGATGTCTGCCTGGAGGATAATCACTTCATATCAGCTTCAGACAAATGCATGAACCTTACCAACAAAACAAAAATAAATAAATAAATCAAATATTAAAAAAATGCCTTTATAAAGACAGACATAATCCAAGTGATTGAGTAGCTAAATAACGTCACACAAGGCAAGGGTGAGTATGTGAAGCTCAGTTTATTATTAAATGTGAGAGGAAGTAATGACTATTTTGCAGTTATAGAACAATAAAAACCTGTTACCATCTTTATCTGTCAGCATGTGTAAGTGTGCAGTGACTTTGGAGAGACACATAAATGCAGGAAAATATATTTATAATGGTAAGATATTTAAATTTCATTTAATTTGCTCTATGAAAAGTTAAATGATTCAATTATAATGACAGAAACCTCTGGAGTATCATGGGTTAAGTGGAAGACATAAACTGCTGATCTGATTAAATCACAGAGGCAGTGATGGGCTCTCATTTAAAAAAAAAAAAAAGATAAATCCACTCAAGTCAACGATGAAAAAGAGAGAGGAGGGATTTCCATCCTAAATAATGTGGAGCAGTGAAAACTTGTAAGAAATGTGTGGATAGTGTGTGATTGATTTTATTACAGTTCCATATTTCAATTAGTGGGTGACACCTGGGACAGTCTCAGCCTCAAACAGCACTTCCAATGGACCACACAGTTTGCTCACTGACTGTCCTAAACATATGTGACCCTGCACCACAAAACCAGTCTTAAGTAGCATGGGTATATTTGTAGCAATAGCCAAAAATACATTGTATGGGTCAAAATTATCAATTTTTCTTTTATGCCAAAAATCATTTGGATATTAAGTAAAGATCATGTTCCATGAAGATATTTTGTAAATTTCCTACCGTAAATATATTAAAACTTAATTTTTGATTAGTAATATGCATTGCTAAGGACTTCATTTGGACAGCTTTAAAGGCAATTTTCTCAATATTTTGATTTTTTTGCACCCTCAGATTCCAGATTTTCAAATAGTTGTATCTCGGCCAAATATTGTCCTATCCTAATATATACATCATATACATCAATGGAAAGCTTATTCAGCTTTCAGATGATGTATAAATCTCAGTTTTTCAAAATTCACCCTTATGGTTTTGTGGTCCAGGGTCACATATAGCACAGAAAACTAGAAAGAGGTTCAGACTGATTGGCTGGGTTACTTCATACAAAAACTTTTTTTTTTGTCCATTAGGAAACCAATGATTACAAAGTTATAACATTTATTTTTATAGCGCTTTACCCATGAGATTATTTCAAAGCAGCTTGACAGTATTGAACAAGAAAGTAACAGAATCAATTATGCAAACTTTAAAACTGAGGCAAGTCCAAAATGTACTGTAAAGCAGCTGAAGTAATAGTGTCATTATTCAGCTTCAGAATAGTCCAGAATAACTGTGTAAAGTTATTTTTGAAACAAGTTGAATACAGCAATAAGCTTTGGGATAATAGTCTACTTAAGACAACAGTGTCGTCAACCAGCTCAATTCATTTTGTTCTCGTCCAATATGCAAATTAATAAGCAAAGAATTAATTACTTAATTTCTTATAAGGCACTGCAAATAGTGTAAACAATTTAAAAATAATATAAAATAAGTTGATGAAACAATATATTTAAATATATTGCAAAATATTCTGATTCTGTACATATAAAAATAAAGTGTTTTTGTCCAAAGATAATTTTTACCAGGAACTGTGCTGTTAAATATCTTCAAAAAAATTAAGTTGAAATAACATGTACTGAAGGCTTTAACACAAGTACCACTAATTAACAACCTTTGAGCTTACAGTGTTTCCATTTTTAAAAGATTACAATTTATGGTTTAAAATCAATTCCTCTTTAAGAAAAGAAATGGAACTTTTACTTTCAGAACCTTATGATGTAGTTCATAAACAAAATACATTTTTGCTTGATTGGTCTTTTCAGAGGGAGAGCAGTTCTCGACTAGAACAAATAAGCGTGGACCAGACTTTAGCTGTTAGTCAAAAGTTTGGCTACACCTGTGATAGTGTAATCAATTATCATGTTCTCCTGTCTCTTATATCCAGCTAGTGCATTCTTTTGAGTGTACTAATTTGTTATCTGTCAGGCCCCATGATTTGAAGCTCAAAAAACATTGAAACAAAACACTTGGCAGAATTTCTGTAATATATGCAAAGTCTTGTTCCCTGCTAAAACTGATTATCATAGCATAGTGTCTATTTTTCAAGCTTCATTACACATGGTTCACTCTCTCGGTCAAAATTAAAGAAGACTTCAGATTGCTCTACTAATTGGTTCTTGATTGTTGAATGATAAAAAGGTTGTGGATGCATTTTTTAGCAGTCTGGAGCCATCAATAATTCAAGCTTCACAACAGCAAAGTCAGTAGGTGGGTGTGTGTGTGTGTATGTATGTGTGTATGCAGGGATGTTTGCATAAACCAGCTATTAGCTACAAGATATTTGGATAAAAAAATTTAAAAAAAACTTTCCTATGTCAGCATTCATTCTAATTGGTTCAGAGTCAATGCCAAATAAACATAAACAGCTAGCTCTGCTATAGCTTCTAATGCATTCTTAATACAGCTTCTTTTAGTAATATTTGCCTGAGATATTCTACTCCGGATCAGAATAAGCAGATTACTGCAGATGCAAGAAATCCAGTGCTCTCAAATGTCACAGCCTGCCAGACATTTTACTTAAAATGTTAGTCATTTTCTCTTTTATCTAATTTTCTCTTATATTATCATTTCTAACTAACTAAAACCTTTATGGCATGAAAGTAAATCATCAAACGAATAAGTGAGGGACAGTGTCAGGCCAAATGTTTGACAAAATATCCAGTGACTGCAGCTTGCAGTATAATCCCTTTTTTTTAATTCCTGTGCAGTGACAATTTGCATAAAATATTTGTTTAATTTAATTAATAAAAATTACTAGATCAAAAAATATATCATAATACGTTTCAAATCATGCAATAGTCTGCCTTAGGAAAAATCTGTGCAAGTGAGTGATGCAAACGAGGAGCATGAGTGATTTCTCCTTTGAGAGCATATGGTAGAAAGCCTTTTTGCTCTGTGCTCACTGCAGTTTCCAACAGATGGTGAATGAGTAACAGCTATCATTTATTTACCATAGCGCTAGTCAAATGCATGCCACGGTGACCAATTGGCCTCATTATTAATCAGCATGAAGTTCAAAAGAAGTAGCCATCTTTCCAAACTGTAAAAACACTAATTAGAAATGAGTGAAGACCAAAACTCTGGGGTTACAGGTTAAGTTGCATTTTAACAGCAGCGTAAAAACATAAACATGCATGTGGCAAAACACAAAGTTAATTTTAAAAGACAACAGTGCATATCTCTTACCAGTTTGATGATTCCTCTCCAAGTTCTTTCTTTTTCCTCAAGGAGGTCTCTGCTGTTTCCCCAAGAAGCTTTAATGTTCAGAGTCTCAAGGAGGCAGTAAGGCCACAAAAAAACCAAAAGGCCCCTAATAAGAGTTTTTAGAAACAAAATTGCGGTTTTGATTCAAAATTCACAGGTGAGTCTCTGAGAGACGAAGCCCTCATTGACCTTGTGACTCATTTGACAGCAATGGCTCTCCCTTGGGTCTGTTCCCTGCATTCATGGCATCCAGCGGAAACAGGCAGCCCAGATTTCCCATGCGTCGTCCTTGCGTCCCAGCGTCAGACCCCAACACAACTATGAGCGTTGTCTACTTCAATGGTGTCTGCAAAGTCCTTCAGCATCCATTTTAAGTTAAGCTTCACAAACTGATCTGTAATCAAGATGGCTCATTGGAAAAAAGTGTCAACTTATAAGTGTCTACTGAGAGAGAGAGCGCAGGAAGGAGAGAGTGTATGCCTGTCGTTGCCCTGTCACCAATGCATGACACGTCATCAGGGGAGGCACCTGGGCCACAGACATCCATTTGATTCTCCGAACAAGACACGGGAGGTGTGGGGACCAGAGGGTGGCAGGGGGGTCTGGGAAGCCCTGTGGGCCGAGGGTGAGCGAGGGGGGCTGGGGTAGCATTGCCTGCCTGCTTGCTCACAGGTTGCTAGGTGAGGGGGCTATAAACGCTCTCTTATTGAGGGGCTAATGATGTCAAATAAAATAAAGCAAACAGTCGGTGGCTAACGAGGGCTAATTTAGTGTGCTCTACGTGATGAATTAATGACGAGCACCCTACTGATACAAATGGTGAGTGCAAGAAATGGCAGGAGACTGTGGACTCCACCGCACAGATCAAGGGGCCGCGAATCTACTGATTTCACTGACAGTTCTGCTCTTCTTCGTCTTTCCAGCCTTCCTTCCTCTACTTAATTTCTAGTTTGAAGTACTAGAAATAAAAGCAGAGCAGTGCTCATGTCTATCGTCGTAATGCCTCCCTCTCTCTGTCTCTCTAATCGTTCTCATTTTCATGGTTTGTCTGCTGTTTGGATTGAGGTGGTCTGGTTTGATTTGGCTTGTCTCCGAAGTTGTCATGGCTAGAAGGAGCCGGATGAGCAAAACACATTCGCTTCCATGCTCCTCCATCAAAGGGATCTCATGCGAGTGAGAAATCTTGCTTCAGTTGAGTAGAGGAAGTTGAGTCTCTGAAACTTGGCAGACTGGTATGAATATTTGATAGATAACCAAAAAGAAACTCACTGATGAAATGTGTAGTAAACCACAAAATATTATGCATTTACATAGTAATGTTATGTAAGTGAGTTTCTTATGGGAAAATGCATATCAAAATCTTACAGGGATAGCTAAAAAAATTTACTCACCATTATGCCATTCCATGTTTTAAGACTTTCTTTCTTTGCTGTACCACTAAAGTAAATGTTTTGTTGAATTTTAATGCTGCTTTTTATAACTTTTTTCAAAATTTTTTAAATGAAGCCATACAGAGACCATGGGCTGTTAAGCTACAAATAGGACCAAAAAAAGCAACAATAAAAGAAAAAAGAAAAAAGAAAAGTATCAAGACTTGGGAAGTCATATAATAGATTTGTGGGATGATCAGGATGAAATTTGTCATTATTCACTGAAAATCAAGTTTTAAAAGCAATGTGTTTGGAATGACATGAGGGTTAGTAAATGATGGCAGAAGTTTCATTTGTGGGTGAACTACTCTTTTAAAAAGTCACAACTGGGTCACAATTAAAGCCTACTGGAAGCGTTTAAGAAAGTTACAATATTGCTGTATTATACAGCAGTGGATTGAGCCTTTTAAAATGGCCCAGAGGCAAGCTGAACTCTCTTTTGTGCTTTTATTCTCTCAAATATGGTCCATCAAAAAAGATGGACCATTTCTAAGGGGTTATCATGAGTAAAGAGTGCAACCAGCCATGAGCATGCTCTATAATAACCATAATGTGATGAGTCAATTAGCAACGGTGCCAGAGTGAGCGAGCGACAGAGAGATAGAAGGAGAGTTGTGATTGGTCCCCATGGGATGGTTTCATATTCTCATTTAAGTACCTAAAACCCAATCAGCACTGTGAGTGTGGCTGTTTATATCCATTTAAAATCTTTAGCACATATGATGTGATGATACAGAGAAGAGGCCCCATATGTTTGGACCCATCAGGTCTAAACGGACCATCAGCGATCCAAATAATCCTAAAAAGCTCCATGGCAACCACACTGTTACACAGAGGTCCAGTGCTTACATCGCATGACTGCACAGTTGATCAGTAGAACCAATACAGCTTGATAGCTTTCTAAAATCACATCATGAATACTAAATATATTTTTTAAATATTCCAAGTGGCCATAAGACTTGTCTCTGCAAATCATTTACATATTTTAGAATTGTCAGCATGATTACTTTGAATATACTCATTACTTTATTCACTTAGCAATAAACAAGATGTTATGTTGAACAACTGTCTTAATCAGAAATACTCACCCTAAAAATGCAAGCCATTTACTCAAGAAACCACCGTATAATACATCAAGATATCAGTCCTAAGCCTAGGAAACGTTGTGAACATGCCAACCTAGGAAGGAAAGAAAGAAGATTATAACACTCCTTTGAGCAGTTCCTGACATGCATTGTAAAAGGTGCTGAGTGCCTAGAGAAATCACTTTACTGTCTCGCAAAACTGGGGGTTTCGATAGGCAATGGGCCACATATCAGAAGGGGAGTCAGAAATCTCAACAGCCTTTAGCAGGATCACTGAATTCACACTCAAAAGCCTCGCAGAACTATCTCCTGCCTACTGAATAAAAACCAGCAGACTGACCTTACACAAGTGAAGGAGCCTGCAAAAAACGGGCAGTTTGGTGTACTTGACAAACCCCACTGACATTAGACGGAGTCGACATTTACACTACCCCACCAAGTGGCTCCTCTGCAGGGGGAGGATGTTGCCATAGTAACACACCCCTATGTCACTTTCTGAGTCATTTAATTATTAACAACCCCATGCCTGAACTGTGTAGGAATATCCTAGTCTGCTGCACCACAATGTGTGATACACACAGTCTGGTGCAAACATATACACCATACAGCAGACTTCTGAACATAAGAAGGTCTCAGTTCAATTTGCGAATTTTAAATTGAAGTGTCTTGACACCCTTGGTGTGCAATAGAAATCAGAATTGGACAATTCAAATGAGAATTTCCTTAGTCCAACATAAGTTTCAAGAAAAAATGAAAATTATTATTATGATAATTATAAATATATAACAATTAATAATTATATATTTGGACTAATTGTGTCATTGTATTCCCTTAATCCCTGCATTTTAAACTAATTACACATGTCGCTAGTGATGGGAACTTTTGAAAAACTGCTTCATTAAGCTTTGAAACATCTACAAATCTCTTGTTTCGAATCAGTGGCTCAAAGATTGTTAGCGAAGTCATGTGGTTTCTGCAAATGAGGTTTGTTTTGTCATATTGTTTCAAACCTTGGTTTGGTTTCGAAACATTTCAAAATTCAGATTCTTCATTGCTACATGGCATTGATCTGGTAGACCCATGAAGATGTGTCTAATGGTTATATTTTACATTTTTTAATTAACTTAATGAATTTTATTACTTATGTGTGTGTAATAAAAAAATGGAGAATGATATTTTATTGTTTGTCTATTAACACACAAAGCTAGCACAATTGGTATTTAATTATTTGTAGATTACATTTAATAGATTCCACTTTCAATAAAAACAAAACATGCAATTGGTTTGTTAATGGTGTATTTCTTTCTTTTTCATGTTTTTGTTGCATTTATACCATTTTGTCAATCACGGTTTCTACGCAGTGTGGAAAAGTATGGAATTTGATTTTAGTATTTTCCAGGTCTGGAAAAATAAAGAAAAAAGAAAACAGTATGGAAAAAGTATGGAAGTATGGTTTGCTTCCAGACTATTGCCCCTATTACGTTTTTTAAAATATAAAATTGAGAATTTCTAAAAATAAATGTATCATACAGAGTATTTTTCATGAAAAAGTGTGGAGGCATATCAAACAATCTTTTAATATATTTTCAGTTGAGCAGAATATTTATAATCTGATTTATAATCAATTATAATAATTATTACACTTATAAATATTTTTAGGCTTGCTCTGTTCCTGATGGAAAATTTTGCAATGTAATTTTATAAGTAAAAAAATGTGTATGTCTTATAAGTAACTAAAACAATTATTCAAAACAAAGTTTTCTTCATTGAGACTTGTTTGTAGTTTGTAATGGTGTTAACGCGAAGTTAGTGAGAATCTGCTCAACACCACTCGAAACACAGGATTTTTTATTCAACATGCTTTAAAGTTCTGCACGCTCATTAATATTTTTATTATAACCAACTAAATGTAATCAAAATGTAAATAAGAGATTCACTGTGAAATGTGGACATCTTCATTGATTATAACTGGAATATTTGCAAGAATGCTAAATATTTAAATGCAGGACTGAATCCAAAATTGCAATGATTATCCCATCTTTTGTTATGATAACCATAACAACAGATAGGACTAAAAAAAATCTGATGTCAAAATTGATTTTGGAGTGTACGTGCAGACTAATAATAAATTAATAATTAACAAATTATTTAATATTTCAGTTCAGTTGTTTTCTGGTATTGGTACAGACTACTGAAATTTTGGTACTGTGACAACATTTGTGAGAGTATCAAAATGTGAATTTAGAATCATGAATCTAAACCTTCAATCATTAAATATTAAAATTTGTTTTTCACTAAAAAATATGGTTGGAAAAATCTTCAGAGAAGTCTGGAAATTTGAGTCTGTAAAAGTAGGGAATTTTGAAATGGAAAATGTATATGTGTAATCGTGTATATACACACACACATTCTTGCATACAGGGCCGTTTCTAGCCAATTTGACGCCCTAGGCGAAATCCCTATATATATTATATATTATATATATATAATTCTTTTCAGACACCAGTTGCTTGTCACATTCAAATTGGTTGTCATAGTAACGACACTAATTTGTGGAGATAATGTTGGGGGATCCAGTGGGGGCGGCAGTCATATTTCAGGGTGACCGTGCCACTCTTTATCACAACCCTGCTAAAAGTGCCAGTACGTGCACTCATTGGCACCCCTTCAGCTGGTGGTGCCCTAGGCGACCGCCTAGCTCGCCTATGCCTAGAAACGGCCCTGCTTGCATATGTAGTTTATGGGGACACTCCATAGGCATAATGGTTTTTATACTGTGCAAACCATTTCTCTAATGACAACTCTCGGAGGGATTGGCATGGTAATGTACATGATGTTAATGTATTTGGTCTTGGCGGAATAGATCTGCTACGCTGCTGCTGCGGCCAATACATCCACAACATGCTGCTGTGAGCATGTAAGAAATATTGCTGCTGCAAACATAACATACATGAAATAACCCCCATAGCATACATGAATCACCTCGTAGCAGATCTATACAGGTGGAGCTGGGGAAGGTGGAGGGTTTCTGAAGCAAGCTGCAACTGCTACGGTAAGCCCTAGTCATATATTTGAATGCTGAGCAGCGAGCTCATTGGCTACCAATACAGGAGAGAACCAATCAGCTGTGCCATGTGATAATGATGTCATTAGGTCAGATTGAGTTAGACCTATCGGACTGCGCCATCTAGAGTTTCATGCCAGAACTCTGTATATGTTCTATCGCCCTACACCAACCCTACACCTAAACCTACCCCTCACAGAAAACTATTGGCAATTTTTAAATTTCATAAAACACCTTTTAGGTTTACATTTTGGTTTACACATTTGTGTCCTCATAAACCATAAACACCAGAACAAGATAATATCAGAACAGACAAGTGCGACTCACCAATTTAAATTATACTTTTGGGAAAAACCTTATGTTCTGTGTATTTTTTTTCCCCCACTTTTTCTGTTCAAATAGAATTATTCAGTGAAATGAATGACCAATTCTGCACAGTCCTGATATACATAGTACATTCATATGTCTATATGGATCATCCAACAAGCCAATTAATTTGCTTCCAATAACCACTTGAATGAATAAATGAATACTAATAATTTGTAGTATTACAATATTTTAGCTTCAGTATGTAAGCTTGGGAAATACCTAACAAGACCTTTACCTTCATATAAAAAGATCACACGGATGTTGTTTGTTTGCCAGTCATCTAACTTAGAACACAAGAAATCTGCCCAGATTCACTGCGGCAATTCCAATTAGCTGCCTCACGTTCTCAGACTTTGATGCAACCGACTATCAGAGTGTTGAATAGGGTTCACGGGTAGCATTTGAGTAGGAGTGAGCTGCTTTTATTGTTCTGGTTCTGTCAGCCCACTGCTAAACAAGCCCTGCTGAGTTCTGTGTGAACACTGCGAGGCTGCAGCGTGACAGAAGTTAATCGTGATGACAATAATTATGCCCGCACGCCAAATATTTCGGCGGGAACATTTATTGAGAGCCTTCGCATGCCTGTCGAAAAACATCTATACAACACAGTCAATATGCATGTGATCTGACCAAATTTGTCTCTTTGCAAAGCTAAAATATGTTTATTACTATACTAAGGTACTGTGGGAAAAAATGGTTACAATTGCTTATAAAATTATTTTAGTACCGAATACACCACTCTTGCCTTCACCTGCATCTCTCACAGTAAGGGGACGCTCGTTCAGTTTTCAACTCCATTCAGAATCTTAGAGTAAGTGTGCATTCACTATTTTACAGATGTTACTTTCATTTGATTTATTTGCTGTATGGTAAACTATGTTTGCTATGTGGTAAGTAATTGTATTCTTTGTTTCGATAAATTAGTACTAGTATCCGTGAACATCATAATTTGTAAGCAACTGAAAAAAGCACAAATGTCAGGGCATGTCAAAACTTTTCCAGGCCCCAAAACACCCTCAGACCCCAGAGGGTTAACAAAATAAACTCGTATCTATATTATTTAAATAGACAGATTTAAGTGTCAAATGAAGCCACAGAAAGAGTCTGTAAACAAGCGATTCGCTTCTAAGGCATATAAATTAAGTAATTTAGCGCTTATCATGTAACATACATTTATAATCTTTCAAAAGAAAGATAAAGAAGCTAAGAAAGGTAGTAAAAAAAAAATAGGAATTTGATGTTATGATGTGTGTGTGGTTTAAGCCTACGTGATTAATGAGCTCTAACATCTGAATGTCCGGGTCTGTGGCTCGCTTCATATTTCACACTCCCTCTGATATGACAGGTAATGCCTGAAATCTCGTGCTCGTTATGGCACCAAGCTCGATGTCCTGGATCAGGTCTGACAGTCGTCAGTTAACAGGGAAGACACTGGTGGAAATACTTGCAGTCCACTAAAACATACCTGTAAAGCAATCCTGACCCCTAGTGGTCATATAATTACCTCCAAGTAGTCTGCCTCACTTTCATTGTCACGAATACAAAAGCCAACACATGATTTACAAATACGCATTTTTGTTTTATAAGCTTTGTAATATTTTATCTGAATCAGAACATCGAATTACAGCACAAAAGCATAACTAGTAAAAAAGAGAGCATTTTAAGAATGAAAAAAATTCTGGAGGAAATAACACCTATATACGGAGGAAACACTTTTATCACCTTTAAGAAACACTTTACAAAACTGATCTCGGTTTCAGACTACCAATAAAACTCATTGTACAGTGATTAACAAATAGCCTAACTAATTCAACCCAAATCAAAAACCTCACAAACAGGCAATTCAGGCTTCCATTTCAATCACAATAATGACAATACAATTCATATGGGATGTTACATCTCTCAAATGAAGTGATGGCCCTATAAAGGCAGATAAAGGGCATTATCTTAAAGGGACAGTTCACCTAAAAATAAAGTTCTGTCTTTTTTACCCTCATGTTGTTCCAAACCAATATGTCTTTTTAACACAAAATGAAATTAGATCACAGGCTCAGTCACCATTCGCTTTGATTCTTTAGACAGAAATGCAGGGTTGGAAAAACATGAAAGTGAATAAATGATGACAGAATGTTTAATTTTAAGTTTAACCATTCTGTTAATACCTGTCATACAAATCTTTGGTCCGTTGAATGGCAAGAGACCCGATAATTAACAACATTTCACTGGTTAAACACCCTTTCCCACATACACATACATGACAGTAAACAATGTTTTTTGAAAAATGATTTAGCTGTAGATAATGTTCGTGTTGAAATGAAACATGAATACTGTCAAATACTTAACAGTGAAACTATAGTCATTGATGTGCCAGCAGCAGTGAAACCCAAAATGACGCAATTAAATAATGGTACGTCCAATTAAATCAAGAGGAATAAATAACAGAAAAAGAAATCTGAGAGTCATTTACACCAGCAGATTGTTGGAGGAGGAAAAGAGGCCACCAAATGACCATTGTGTTGTGCTGTACTTCTGCACAGGTGGTACGGAACTGCAAGATCGCCGTTTGATGTACTTCTAGCTTGTCCTGTCCTTTTGTTGTCCAGTTTGAAATAAAGTTGTTTGGTGTGTATTGAAAAAAGTGCATCACTTTGTGCTGTAACATTTATGACAAAATGCAACCACGCAGGACAAAACAAACAAATACATTCACTTGCTTAACAAAATACTTGTTCAAAGTCCACTAGCGCTTTCCTTTGCCGAAATAAATTACGTTCACAAGTTCACATTCATTCGCTGGTTGTGTTGTTTGTTCACATCTAGTAAAGGCTCACTTTTGGCTAAGAGATTTTCTCAGGAGTTCAATATCCATCCATGTGGGAGGGCCTTTTTGTGGTGGACAAGAGTATTCCTCTAGGGCCAGAGGAATGAACCTTTCCTGTAATCCCAGCACCTTGGTATCTTGGGAGGCCAACAGAGCAGACCATGGCTGTGGTGAAGGACCTCCCTGGCCAAGGAACCCAAAGAAAGCAATGGCGTCTATAAAAAGACAGTCATAGGAATCAGCAAACAGAGTGATCCTCATCAAGGAAAAACAGATCCTGACAGCAGTTTTTTGTTTTGGAAATACCTTACCTTTCTTCTGAAGATCTGGTGTTTTAGCAAATCCCAAAGGGACCAGAAATTGTGCAGCACCAGCAATGCCAGCAGGCTGACCTCTTGTTGCAAGAAGAACTATCGACCTACACAGAACCAACCTGATTTAGTCTAAACAGTGAAATATGGAAATCACTTACCTTAAAGGGGTCATGAACTGAGAAATCAAAACTCCACTGATCTTTTGACATATAAGAGGTCACTGTGCTATAAAAATGTTCTGTAAGTTTTTACATTTACATTTAGCAGATGTTTTTATCCAAAGCGACTTGGGCAGGTCATTCCACCAGGAGGGAACAGTTAATGAAAAAGTTTGTCGTTTACAAACAAGGCACGATTCGATACAGGATTTTCAGAAAGACTGAAACTAAAAGACTATGCTGTCGACTATATTGGATCCGACAGTAATGTTCCACCACACAAGTGTGAGTAACTGTTTTATTATGTGGTCACTATTGCTTTGTCTGTTATTACAGATTGTTTGATATTTACTGAGTATTTATGCGTTTTAGCCTAAATCACAGCAGCGTCCATCTGTGAAGGATGGAGGCTGTCAAACATACACAACTGTTAGCCAATTAAAGCAGTGGGCATTTACTTCCGAGTCTACAATCCGCCACACCTTTTCAAACAGAGCGTTCCAATGAGGGGGGTCAAAACAGGACAGAAAATACCCTATTACTTCTAAATTATGATGAATCTTGATAACATTATAAGTGGACCTCAGAGAACAGTACGGAAAATAATAAATAAGCAGTTCATGACCCCTTTAAAAATAAAAGGTCTATTAAAATAGCGAAAATGCAATACTGTTCTAAAGTTTGGGGTTGATAAAATCTTTTAATGTTAATCTTTTAAGTCTCTTATGCTCACCAGGGCTGCATTTACTTGTTCAAAAATTCAGTAAAAACAATAAAATTGTGGAATATTACATTTTAAAATAACTGTTCCTGTGATGGAAAAGCTGAATTTTCAGCATCACTACTCCAGTCTTCAGTGTCACACGATCCTTTAAAAATCATTCTAATATACTGATTTAGTGATCAAGAAACATTTCCTATTATCCATGTTGAAAACAGCATTATCTACAAATATTAATTTATTTTTATTTAAATGTCTTTACTGTCACTTTAAAACAAATGCTGAATTCATGGACTCATTCATGGACAATTCATTAAAAAAAATCTTACTGAGTCCAAACTTATGAACAGTAGTGTATATACTAAATACAATCGGCACTGCACAAATCCTTACACTCATCACCAGCTCCCTCAATAAACACTTTATGCCACCTCTCAACTATATGCAGTGCCAACTTTTCCCAACCTCTAGACAAACAGTTTAAAACCCCAAACCAAAATTTTCACCTCACCTCTTCATAATTCCAGTTTTAAAATACTGTTCCATTTTAGTGTCCAGCGTCGTAAACAATGAGCTCTTTGTGACTTTTCCAGAGCATGCGTCCACAGTAACTATGAGGAACCCTGACTGTTTGAGGTCAAACCTCTCTGCATTCACCTATAAGACAGGAAAAGAGAAAACGGGTCCCGTAAACTATTTCTAAATGTTAACAACATTCATTTCTGCATGCACCACAAAAGCAAGATAAATGAAGATAAATACATATTCTAATTTTCTTTCCTCTACACTGTGTAAATTAAAAGCGGCAACCTGTCCCCACCATCACAGCAAAATTGGCCAAAAGCACTAATTCAAATCAGCTTTATTATCATTAATATATATAAAACATGATTTAAAAAAAAACTGAAACGAAACTAAAATACATTATGACTGCAAACAAAAGTAGAAATGGCCACAAATTAATTTTAGTTTTTAAAAACAGTCAATTGAGAAAGTTTTAAAAGTTATCAGTAAACACGAAAATCGTAAATCGTAGTACTAGTGATAACATTAGACATCCCTGGAAAATTTGTTTTACGAATTAAAAGTGATTTGAACTGTAATAGTTAACACTCTATAACACTCGCAGCCTCAAAATACTTAAACTTAAAAATGGGAAATAAATCTAAACGTATTCTTTTCTTACACTGATTTTCCCAAGAATAAATTAATGCTTTGAATGATCACACTCACAGTGATAAAGGCTTGTGTGTCATTACTCTGTTCTTCTTTTACACTGAGGGATTTGATCTGGGTTTGGAGGTAGCTGTTCCATGGATCACTGGAGAAGGCAAACTACAGGGAGGAAAATAAAAGTCACTCAGGGTTGACAGCTTAATGGCTCCCTGTTACAATTACCCAGAAAACGCAAGGTAAGGCTCTCGGACAGGACGGCAGATGGACAGTATGTCTATCTGGCACATAGTTCAAAGCCAGTTGCACTCAAACAGAGACACACAAATGATCCTGCCCGTTCATATGAAGTTTGGACCGTACTTACCTGTGAGGCCCCACAGGCTCTGCAGGGCTCTGTGTTCGGCTTTGGCATAGGCACTATATTGCTGGCAGGCTTTCTGTATTTGGGGTAGGCATTGGCAGTGCAGTTGCAGGTCTGAGTCTTTTGGTTGGCACGTATGGTGGCGATGATCTTCACTCTCTCGCAGCCTGCGGTGGAGCAGTAGCTATGGCCATCTCGTCTGTGCCGAGCTCGTGCGTACAGCCATAACAAACTGGAGGTTAAACACAGGCTTACGGTCTCAGACTGATCAGGTTGTAAACAATGTGGCTCTGTGTCACTATCAAAACATTGCTCTGATTGTTTGAGCATCAGGATGAGCCTGACAGAACAACATTGTCTCATTCAATGGCGTGATAATTAGAAATGTTTCTTAAGCAACAAATCAGCATATTAGAATGATTTACGAAGGATCATGTTACACTGAGCACCTTTTCCATCATCTAATGATTATTAATTAACACTTAAATCTTTAGCAGATCTGAAAATGAATACTTTATATTATAACGCTGTGATGTCTAAATTCCCTTGGATCATTAAAAAAAAAAAAAGTACACTAGTGCGTTTTCATTTTAAAATGCACAACTTCTGCTACGGTTGCGACTGTCGTTTACACTACTCCGGCGTTTTCGGAGACTTTTGAAAAAGCTGCAGACCCTGTCTTAGTTTGAAAACTCATTTCAGTGTATTTGCATTTCAGTGTAAACAGACCAAAATGGAGACTTTTGATGAAAACGATGGCGTGGCTGCCCACATTCGCTCTGCGTATCCTTGACGACCGTGTACACAATAACATCATGCTCATTGTTGTACCCATAGATATGTATAGGTAGAGTCCCCATTCGACCGCTCCAAGCACATAGAAGCGTCCTCCATCTAAATAATAAGGCATATACCTATACATATCTATGGTTGTACATGCATTAATGGTCATGTGACATGCGTTTTCGGTTGTGTAGTGTGGACGGAGATTGTTTCTGAAACGCAGTGAAAACACCAGCGTAGACGAGGATCGTTTTCATTCTAAAACGCCGTTTTAAAACGAAAACGCACTAGTGTAAACAGGACCTTAGTTTTTAGTGTTTTATGCTTTCGGATTTTTATATTCTATTAAAAGTGATATTAATACCTTTAAAAATAATTAAAATTCAATAAAATGCATAGACCTATTGTGATTCCTACAGCTTTTTTTGTGAAATCAATATGTTGATAAAGGCTTGTTAACATTTCAAATACATTTTTTCCTACCCAACAGATTTGTCGAAAAAGTACTTCCTCTCCTGCTGTCGTTTCTCTAGGTCTGAAATGGACGATACGGGGCCATAGTCCTCTATGCCATCGAAGCTGTTGTTCTGCTTGTTGTAGATGTCTGATGTGATCTGGAAGACTGTTTCATTGGGGTAGCAGAAGCCGAGAAGAGCCCAATCACCCCTACAGGAGCAACACAGTCAATAATCACATCAGGCATGAGCAATTACTAAGGCATCATTTCATGGTTATATAGTTTAGCAACTAATGTTCTGTTTCAGATATGGGGGGGGAGATAACATTCCTCCTTTTTAACTTACTGGTCAAAATTAATCAGTGACAGGACTGTTTCTCTGGGTGCAGGTCCATTCCAGTGCACCGTATAGCTCTTGCCCATCATCAGTACAGGTTGGTACTGCTGAGAAGGAGCTGTCTGGCTTCTGATGCCTCTGAGAACCATGGGTTTATCAGGGTATTCATCTCTACTGATAGACAGGCTCAGATTAGATGCGCCCTGCGACTGTATATACACCTATTGAGAACATAAGTAACACTGTTTAAAAAGTTAAAAAAACAGTTAAGAAGATATACAATACTGTTCAACAGTTTGGGGTCAGTAAGATTTTTATTAGATTTTTTCAATAAAATTAATACTCTAATTCAGCAAGGAAGCATTAAATTGTTAAAAAAAAAATAAGAGTAAAGACTAAAAAACACAATCTATTTACAATACTAATCTATATGCTGTTCTTTTGAACTTTCTATTCATCAAAAGAAAATGTATCAAGGTTTCCACAAAATTATGAAGCAGCAAACCTGTTTTCAAAAGCAATATTAATAAATATTTCTTGAGCAGCAAATCAGCATATTAGAATAAATTCTGAAGGATCATGTGACACTAAAGACTGGAGTAATGGCTGCTGAAAATTCAGGTTTGGTTATAAATTACATTCTAAATTTTTTTTAAAAGAAAGCAGTTATTTTAAATTGTAAAAACATTTCACAATAAAACTTTTTTACTATATTTGTCATTACATAAATGCATTCTTGTTGAGGCTTCTATCAAAAGCAGAAAACAATTTATAGACCACAGCTTTTGAACAGTGATGTACTTGCATAATAACATGACATGAAACTGCAAAAGGAGAATGAGACACCTATTTCTTTACCTGAGAGTACTTGCCACTGCACACAACCCCATTCCAATGAGGAACATCCACACATTGTGGGTGGCGGATCAGGAAGTTGTCAGCCCTTGCCACATACGTATCTGTGTAACTGCTGATCGAACCATCCAAGTCATGAAAGATGGAATTTTTATCACCGTCCAGATCATTCTGTTCAAACCACTCGCCTGGTCGGCCAAAAAATGCTCTTAGAGTCACCTGAATGATTAAAAGAGGATCACTGGTCATGAGAAATGTTAACAAAAACAACCGGACAGACGTAGAATTAATGTGGTACCATTTAGACACAAGTGAAGCAAAATATGACCACATTTAAAGATCTTTTCAAGGGCTCTTTTTAACATATGCTAAATACCAGCTGCCAGAACAGGGTCTTATTATTTAATTCCTCAGCACCAGAGCAGATGGTGATCAATCAACAGAGAACAACCAGATGTGTCATCTCTCTCACTGAGAAACAAGCAATAAGTACAAGCATTAGTAACACTTAAGATAAATAACCGTTATTACAGACTAGACAGACTTGGTGGTGTTATCTGGGAGATCTGGGTTTCTAAAGAAATGGTCTCTATGACCTTTTAGTAATGCAATTACGTTCAGGTTGCCCCAGGGGGCCAGTCCCTGTAATTAGTCTATAGTTGACTCTGACAACAAACAAAAAAAAAAAAAAAAAAAAAAAAAAAAAAAAAAAAAAAAAACTAATTGTCATAAAAAATAATTATAGGTAAAATGTCAAAAACTTTTTTTTAGGAAACACAGCTTCGATTCTGTCCATTTTCTGAGTACATTTATTCTCTTTTTTACCCTGTAATCTTTATATTTATAAATAAAAAAATGCAAAAAATTATTAAAATAAAATAAAAATGACAAATTTGTTTTTGAAATACAACATTAAAAAAAATTATCAACGGTGTTTTTTTAGTACCACCAAGTTTTAATTAGTATTTATTTTTATATTTTCCATTTTAATTTTAATTTCAGTCAAAGTTGTATATAGTTCTTATTCATTTTATTTCTTTTTTTTATGTATTTTACTTTAATCAAGTAACATTTATTTGATTTTTTTATGGTTTTTGTTTGATTTAATGGTAATAAACCGGGTTAACACACTAACTTGGGCAGTCCCAAAATCACATACCTAAAATCAAAATAAAATCATTTAATAAATAAACAAAAACTATAAGCACTGAAAATATATAGAGTGAAAACTACATGACAATGGTTGCTACAAGGGAAATTAAATTATATATAAAAAAATTTAAATTCTAAAATAAAATTAGTGAGTAATAAACGTGACTGAAATAATGTACTCAAATAAAATACAAATAAACAAAAATGTTAAAAAAAATTAGAAAATGTTCACAGGTTTTATTCTGTAGTACTGAATATCTTATCACAGAAGCAGTTAAACTGAGTAACTTGTATGTTTGTGTGTTAGGTGGGTTAGCAGTCACAGTATAGTAGTGTCAGTGAGCATTTGAACAGTGTCCAGGTCCTAAATGTGTATATGCACTCACACTAGGCTGGAAGGCGAGAGACGACAGGTTATTTCTGGGTGTCAGCTGCCAGATGTTTTTCAGGCTGAATCCCACAGCCATGGTGAAGCGCTCGGTCGTGGGACTGAAGGCACGAAATGTGCTGTCTAAGAGTCTCACTGGACCATCATTTATCTGAAAACCTCGGATAGGAAACGTCCTGACAAGAACAGAGCAAACAGTATTCCAATTATACAAAGAATTTGTATTTCACTAAACCAGACAAAAGTTTATTAATACTAATCTCCCTTTATTTCTTTTCTCCCGTACTTGTTTCTTGGTAGAGTTCTCATCTTTCCGTCTACTCCACCAATTCCCCAGTATTTATTTTGCCCTCCGTTGGTGCCACGATTTCTGCTCTCACCAACAAACAGAGACTGGGAGACCTCCTGACTGGAGCCCTCATCTTTAGGGTAGCTGCCATCACTGCAGTGAGAAAGAGGAGGAGGGGAGGGAAACACTGTTTCATTAACTGCTTGCCTTAGGTGGTTGATGTAAAACACTAGCCCAGACACATTCACACACTTGCACACATTTGCCAATCAGACTGTGACTGTTTTAGCAGAATAAAAACAAAAATGTTCCTTTAAATTACTATGCCTGCCGCCAGCCACACATACAGCAAGAACATTTCCTCATATAGACATGCACTCACATACAAACACTATGATTGTCAATTTAACATGTTTAATGCTATTCACATATGCGATTAATTAGATCATAAAGTAGCTGATTGGCAGCTCTAACAAACAGAAAAATGACACAGTACCTTGCAAATGACAGTCCAACACCATTGTCTGCAAATCTATCAGGAAAAGAAGATTGCTATATTTTATTGATGCAATGAGCTTCTCTTAAATTTTGAGCTTTTTAACATGTCTACAATTAAGAGGTTTTGACCCCTACCCTGAGTTTCGTATGACTATGTCACCTCCGCGGATCCAGGCCCCCAGATCATTGTTTTTAAAGGAGATGAGAGTGTCGATGAGTGCGGCCACCCGTGGCCTGCTTGGATCAGAGTTCTCATGAGGCCTGAACCTGAGAAAGAAATGTCACCAATGAGAAATGCAATCTTTCCTTTAGAGGGAAAATGTAAGTGCTGATTGCCCAAGCAATTGTGTTAAAGAAATAGTTCACCCCAAAATGAAAATTCTGTCATCGTTTATTCACCCTCATGTCGTTCCAAACCTGTATGAGCTTCTTTCTTATGTTGAACACAGCAGAAGATATTTTGAAGAATTTTGAAGAGCCAAACAGTTGCTTATCCCCATTGACTTCCATAGTAGGGAAAAAAGTACTATGGCTGCCAATGAGGACCAGAAACTGTTTTGATTACCCACCTTCCTCAAAATAACTTCTTTTGTGTTCAACAGAAGAAAGTAAGTCATGAAGGTTTGGAATAACATGAGGGTTAGTAAATGATGACAGAATTTTCATTTTTAGGTGCTATCAATTACAAAGCTGTTAAATCTTTGACTCATCGGATCTTCTGTTTTGTGTGGGAAAGAAATACTATGAAAGTCAATGGGCACCATCAACTGTTTGATTACAAGCATTCTTCAAAATATCTGCTTTTGTGTTGAACATAAGAAAGAAACGCATACAGGTTTGGAACGACATGAGGGTGAGTAATTTTTGGGTGAACTATCCCTTTAATGCTAGAATTGTGAGGTGATTTCTACATGTTTGTTAGTTTGCTCCTGTAATTAGGGTTGTGACGGTGAGGACATTTTCCCACCGGTTAATCAACGTGTGACAACACCGGTAATACCGGTATCACCGTTGGGGTGGGAGGGGGATGTTAATTCGTTTGAGTTTCCCTCTTTTCTTAGCTTTCAAATGGCTTGTAAAAGTGCTATGCGGATTTTACTTTCACTTTCGAATTAGCGGCAATTGAATTGCCGCAATAAATCTGACTCCTGCTCCGTGGTGCACTGTCGTTCGTGCACGGTTCGGCACGCTGCATTGAGCGTTTAGTTAAAAGTGTCTGTCCTCTAACTGAACTAGGCTAAATGATTTTTGTTTCTATAAAAAAAATCAAAACGACGGTGGGTGGCGTGGCCGCGGTAGGCAAATGACGTAACCGGTGTTGCGGCTTAACACCGTATTACCGAAAACACCGTCTATCGCAGCAAGCCTACCTGTAATATGAAAAAATATATATATATTTAAATTTAAGCATTCACAGTATTAGTGTTTATTATACTCCTTTTAATGTATGCTGATTTATATTAAAGTTGGCCTTAAATGATATATAGATCTTATTGTGAACTATTCATCTATGTATATCTTTAAATCAAAATATCATAACCGGATCTTCCAGTGAAAACTAGTCTACAGAAATTATCTTGTCACTACTTTGTTTTATCGTGACTATAAATAAAGAACCACCACTGAAAACAATGGGAAATATATTTTAAAAGCTGTGATAATTAAGATTATGCAATTAAATGATAATGTAAATAAAAGAAAATCAAAAAAAAATATATATATATATATGTATATTAAATACAAGTAAAAAGTAAATAAAATGTCCAGACACATTATGGAAATCAGAAATTTTGGGGAATTTGACAATTGGCACAATGCCAAAATGATGTTTTGCTGTCAAATGTGACCTTTTTGTGAGATTCACCCACAAATTTTACACAGAAACATTTAACACAGAATACAGTCACAATATCTGAAATAAACAAGGGGAAACATACACCTACTGCATATATACTGTATATATATACACTCTGACACACTGTATATTTATAGTGTGGTGTGTGGCTTAAGAAGAGAACTCTAGATATACTGAATCCCCCTGACTAGTACAGAAACTCTATCTGGGCAGATGTGTTTTCTTTATAAGCTGAATCAACTGACCCTGGACACAAAGAAATGCTCACCATGTTCACTCACCTAGCGCTGTTGTCCAAACAGAGGTATTCACGTGGGTCTGTTGCGGTGGCGTTGGTGCTCTTGACTTTTCTATCGATAAAGAGGCCAGCCTGACACAGGATGAAAGAAGCAATCACTCTTCACTTTGAAATTGTATGTTCAGTGTCTGGTATCATTCGAGTAATACAGCGCCAGTGAAAGCGTAGCCTGTAGTTTCGCTGCACCTGGACAGTCACGATTCACAACACTAAGCTCACAGCTCGAGCAGGCCAACATAAACAAGCAGATAACAGAGAACTATTGTACAGGGAAATGTATGTGTGAGCACCGCGTCACACAAGCACATTGTGCGGGACTTTGAACACTGAGGCATTTCAGAGAAAGAACGAAGATGCCTTGTGTATGTGCAATAAAAACCTGAACTCATAATTGATTGCATGAGTCTTTCCTGAAGCCACATTTAATAAAATGTTACAAATCCCAAATGATTTATGAACTGCACTTTTATGAGTCACAGGGAGCTGGGTATTAAATGACGTCGGAGAAATAGCATTAGCATTGATCTTGTGTGATAAATCACCGGAAGATAATTTACAAAAAAAAGACTCAGAATGCATTTATAAATCATAAAGTCTAATTATCCTGAAGCATTGTTATTTTTATTTGAAGGTTTGTTTTGCCCACTGGTTTGTGAATTTGGCATTAGAGTCATAGATGAGGAATTTGATTACCTTAAAGTTGGAATGAACACGGTTGTTAAAGAAGATGCCCAGAGGCGTGAGCTCAGCTTTCGTCTCTGGAATCAGTCCATGAGAATCACCTGTAGAAGAATTGTGGAAAGCGTACCAAATTCCTGCATCCTGAGAGAAAAAAAAACAAGGGAAAATTCATGTACCAGGTATTTTCATAAATATGGTACATCTCCTCAACATTTTCTGAAGGTACAAATGCCCTATTTTGTACTTGTGGAAAGTGTGGTGAATAATATTTATTCTTGAGTCCTGATTTCTATATCAAGATTGAGACTTTCTTAGCCTGGTGTGCTGAAAGCATGACTTCATGAGAAGTTTTCTTTTAATAAAAAGGGTGGAGGGTACAACCTTTTATATACAAAACCTCAAACAAACAAAACGAAGCACGACAATACCACCAGACCAAAGAGATTTATATTGGCAAATACATCTTTAATAAAGGATTGGAATGAGGAGATGCTATCTGTGATTACATAACCGTCTTGATGTTCTCATCAATATCACAGAGCTGTGGGCATCATTTCACAGAGCACAAATTCAATCAGAGAAAAATCACATTTTTGATAATATACTGTGAAAATGTTGCAAACAAACATTTACTCACTGTTCATTACAGATCATAGTGAAAATGATTCATTTGGCTATATCAAGGATTGTACATACCTGTGATCCAGCTGCTGAGTTACTGATCAAATGATTATTGGGGTGTGCAATCCAAAATGTAGATACTGCCCTAGAATACACAGGTCAGACAGGGTCATGTAAATGTGTGATCTTAAAATACATTAAAGCATGTTTATATGTATGTACATAACACATCACAGTCAATATTACTCATATTGCACTTTGCAGTATTTTATTGCATTTAATGTTTGGTTAGCCTGGATTGCAGGTGGTTAGTGAAGAAGACACAGGGTTTTTTTTATTCTGACATACAGCATGGGAAAATAATCTTGCAAATAAAAATACTAATAAATATTTTTGTTAAATAATTAAATACTGAAAAACTGAAACTAAACTAAAATAAATTGGCATAACATATCTTATATTTTATCTTTCTTTTTTATTTTACCCAAAACAAAATAAAAATAGCCATAAATTAATTTTAGTCTTTAGTCTTAAATATAGTTTATAAAATATATAAAATATGTTGGGCAGCATTAACGTTCTAAAACTACAATAAAAATAAAATAAACAAAAAATAAAATAAAACCAACAAAGATCCAGTAAAACTTATAAAAAAAAATTGTTTTAAAAGCAAGAGAACCTGAATTTAAAACAAAAACTGTAATAACCCTGGTACAAAAGTGCAACTGTTTACTAACCTGACCAGCAGCATTACCTGACTGTTTGATCAGATCTACAACTCTGAAACATATTCTATCATCTATCTTCATCCTGAACATCTAAAGCCCTATACACAACCACACACACGCTCCCAAAACATTTGTTATCCTTTTGAAAACAGCACCTCCTCAGCTATCCTCCGCCTGGCTGGGACGCTGGGTGTTTTATTGCCCGGATAAGAGAAAAAGACTATGGCTGAGTCTCAGGAAATGAGAGCTCTGTTCTTTCTCCTGTTATTTGACCAAACAATACAGCAGGTCACACTGTCAAGGTCAGTTACCCAGAGTAGAACAAGCATCAGGAAACTTTCAGATAACAGAATGCACAATTTCAAGCTGAGAGGCTTCAAGCATTTTGAATATTGGCCTCAGTTTAAGTTACAGGTCTATCCAGCAATATTAAATAAATATGTGAGAGTTTATGGTATCTTACTTGCACTCGTTAGCAGGAGAGGGTACATATCCTTTGTGTACCCTGTCTGTCATTTCTGTGCACATGCTATCGTTGCGGTCGGTAGGGAGAATGGTCCCTGGCCTGGTCAACAAGCCAAGGTTATGGAAAAATATGTTCCTTTGTTCAATCCCGTCCTCCAGGAAAAAACAATGTCCCAGCGTAACATAGCCAACCGTGTCCCTAACCTATAATAAAAGGAAGACATCATGGTAAAGCAAAATGAAAAGATCAATGTAAAGAAATACATTATTATAAGGACGTATATATTTCTCTCACCAGCAAGCCATTAGTGGCATGTATGCCAACGCATCGGGAGAAGGAGTGATGGATGGAGAGGGAGTTTAGATATGCTGGATCACTGTACCCCCCGCGCTGGTCCACATCTCCACACCTATGAAAGTTCACAGGGTATCTGCCCTTCTCCTGCTGCTGACCCATGTGTTTCAGCTCCACCTGAGACAAGTGGATCGACGAGAAGTTCCCCAAAATCTAAACAAGATCAAAAAACAGGAGATCAAAAACACAACCAATAAATAATGGCAAACAAATCATATCTATTATCTATCTATCTATCTATCTATCTATCTATCGTTTAATTATACAAAACTGTTAAAAATATTAATTATAATCATAAATATAACATATAATCAAATAATGAAACAAATGTATATAAAATATATTTTTATAAAATTATACAAATAATTCTGACATTTTCTCCACTAACACACTCTATATTAACACAGCCCTGGACTTGCCAGAAACAGCAAAGACTGCTGCATAATATATGGTTGGTCATTTACATAATGTAAACATTGACCCGTCAACTAGCCTACTAGTAAAAAACGAGTAAGTCGTATAAGCGCTACTTGTGTTGTGGTTTTTCATTCTGCTGCCAAAAATAACACACAAACTTAAGATTATGCTTTCAGTTCCTTCCATTCAAAAAAAGAGCTGTACTCAATTATCTGGTGCAAACCCCAACATACAACAGCCTGTGATTTCTCCACATGACAGCACAAGACAGCTTAGTGTTAAATAAACACACAACCACACACACACACACAGAGTTTCAAATAGACCTTGATGTGTCCCCCGAAGGTGTCGTAGCTGAAGTACTGGCACCAATTCTTTCCGTAGCAGGAGTTTTCCATTTCTCCATGAATGAGGATATTCCTTGAGAGGAGAGCCACCTCTGCACGCATGTCCACACCGTCCAGTATCTCTCCCACATGGGTGAACTGAGGCTTTCCTGAGAAATTCCAACACATAAACACACACCATAAAGCTCAATGACTAATGATGAGAGATTTAACTTAAATAATGAAACCAACTCCAATAAAAAAAAATACAATTTCTGTTTAAATATTTTTATCATTTAATTTGATTGAATTAAGAAGACGAATTAGGAAGAACTGGAAAAAATTAGTGGATAAACTTAAAAATAAAAGTAAAAAAAATAAATAAATAATGGATCCAGGAAGGAAAGCAACCTGTCCACACATTCAGACTGCCCTTTACGCACACCCAGAGTGCACACAGTATCCTTCCGGAGGGAAAAGGCCTGGCAAAAGCTTTGCCAACAGGACACAATGCACACGGTGACATTTAAACTACATCCTTTTAATAAAGGCCATATATTGAAGACATTTCCAATTCTCCAAGGAATTAACATATGTGCTGGGAATAATGAATATATGTTAATAAATACACAATACACCCCAGAAACTATTTGGATACTTAATAATGCAAGAACGTTTTAGCATTATACTACAATATCAACTCAATGGACATTTATTTTAAAGATATAAAATACCATTCAAAAGTTTGGGGTCAGTAAGTTTTTGTTTTTTGTTTTTTTGGAAAGAAATTAAGGCTTTTATTCAGAAAGGATGCATTCAATTGATCATAAGTGACAGTAAAGACATTTAAAATGTTACAAAAGATTTCTATTATTAGGAAATCCTGGGGGAAAAAAAACATTTACAGTATCCACAAAAATAACATTCAGACATTTGTATGACTTAAAGGGATAGTTTACCCAAAAATGAAAATTCCGTCATTAATTGCTCACCCTCATGTCGTTCCAAACATGTAAAACCTTTGTTCATCTTCGGAACACAAATTAAGATATTTTTGATTAAATCCGAGAGCTTTCTGACCGCAACACAACTACCACATTCAAGGCACAGAAAGGTAGTAAGGACATTGTTAAAATAGTCCATGTGACATCAGTGGTTCAACCGTAATGTTATGAAGCTACGAGAATACTTTTTGTGCGCAAAGAAAACAAAAATAATGACTTTATTCAACAATTTCTTCTCCTCCGTGTCAGTCTTCAACACACATTCACAAGAGTACCATGATGCATGTGTGTGCATTCCTCTGCTTGTAAACAAAGCGTTCGTTTTCTTTGCACACAAAAAGTATTCTCGTAGCTTCATAACATTACGGTTGAACCACTGATGTCACATGGACTATTGTATTGATGTCCTTACTAACTTTCTGGGCCTTGAGAGTGGTAGTTCTGTTGCCGTCTATGGAGGGTCAGAAAGATCTCGGATTTCATCAAAAATATCTTTGTGTTCTGAAGATAAACTAAGGTCTTACGGGTTTGGAATGACATGAGGGTGAGTAATTAATGACAGAATTTTCATTTTTGGGTGAACTAACCCTTTAAGTGTCCAAATTCCTATACTCAATAAAGACCAGCTGGGACATTAGCACTGGAAAGCAATTACTGAAAATGTTTTTAACAGGGTGGAGCACATGATGGTGGAATTATCTATATAGCCTCGGCTGGCCTCTGGTCAGAAATGACAGTTTGTTTATGTGATTCTGGTAAACAGTCCTCACCCTTTTCCTGTCTCAAACTCAATGACACTGTCATTACTTGAGCTCGGCTGTATACAAATTCACAGCAAGATTCAGGACAGATACACTGTATCACCACAAGAAACCGGAGGAAATGCATGCTGTTTACTTCACCTTGAATTCGAACCTGTTTCCTGTTACAGTGGGGACACGGGAGCAGGGTGAATTCCTCTGCCTGATGCATGGAGTAATCAGTGCTGGCCACCACAATCCGATCGCCCGGTTTCCAGCTGCTAACCTCATCCATCAGGTTCAGAACCACTTTATCCACTGCATCCACCTGGAAGCCTGTTGTTGGGTAACCTTTATGGTAGAACAAAAACCAGTGTAGGTTTTAAAAGGGTTTTCTTTTAATACATTCTTGTTCAATATTGTAGATTTTACTCTATGCTGTCAAAGACGTACCATTTTTCCACTCGCTGTAAGCAGTAACAGTGAAACCAACACCATCCACAGTGACAAACTCTCTGCGAGCCAGCGCCTTGCCACCTGTGTCATGGTTCTCGTGTTCTCGTACATCTTCTGTGCAAGAACCATTTCCTCCACCAATTACTGAAACCAAGGCCCATGCCTGCCTAAAATAGAGATGGAAGATGGAGAGAAAAGCTATTAAAAAAAAGCCAGTAATGGACAAACACATGCAAGAGAAAACGTGATGCAGATTTGGAGGAATTATGTATTTTTAGCATATAAACTGGCTAAAATCAATCACTTCAATGACTACAACATTTAAATTCCAAATTAGGATAAATGGCTTCTCCATTAAGACTTGTCAATGCACTTCCATGTGGAAGTGATGTTCAGTTATTGCACATAATTTAATGGAAGAGCAGCCAAAACTCTTGGGTGAAAAAGCCAAACACTGTCAAGGATGAATGAGAATGGCTAATTGAATCCTTCCTTCCTATTATTTTTCTAGTCAGCCCATTAGAAGAGCAGTTGTCACTCAACTAAAGGCAATTGAATTTCTGTCATCAGGCTATGATGATAATATAAACCAAAATGTGGGAATTGTTTGAAGAAAGTCATTGCTTTTATGAAAGAACACTGTCTGAATATTCACAATGTTCAAGGGTTCGAAAAATTTTCATTTACTTATCCTCAATGTCATTACTGTATGATTCAATTTAAAGACAGTTGACCGAAAAATGAAAATTCTGTCATCATTTACATCCTCTTGTCGACTTTATTTCTTCTGCAAAGCACAAATTAATGTATTCTGACATATATCTTGGTGTTTTCTGTCCATGCAATGGAATAATCTTATAAATAGTTTATTTTATGTTCCACAGAACAAAGACATACATATTTGAAATAACACGAGAATGAGTATTTTTCTTTTTTGAAGATTTTTCATTTTTGGGTGAACTATCCGTAAAGGGTTAGTTCACCCAAAAATGAAAAATAGGCTGCGTTTAACTCACCCCCGAGGCATCCTAGGTGTATATGACTCCTAGGATGCCTCGGGGGTAAGTAAAACGCAGCCTAATTTTCATTTTTGGGTGAACTAACCTTTTAAATTTCAGTCTGTTCCTCACATAAAGCTGTCGTATTACTTAAGAAGACTCTGAATATGTATTAATATAATATGCATTTGGACCACTTTAATGATGCTTTTTGTCATTTTTGGTGCTCAACAACCCCTGGTCACCATTCACTTGGATTTGGATTGACAAGAGCAGTGTGAACACACTACTGAACATGTCTTTTTCTGGTCTCCAGAAGTCATGTGGGTTTGAAATGACATGAGAGTGATAAATAATGAAAGAATATGTAAATTATCCCTTTAAAAAATGAAAAAAGAAGGATAATATATGGCTTGACCTTTTTTACCGAATGAATTCATAAATGATTCCCCCACCGGATATACCAAATCCTACTTCCTCTGTCCCAATATGGTATAATTCAGCTTTGGAAAGGATGGAACTAAAATGAGTGGGGAAAAAAGGGGGGTAAAAATACCAAAAGATATAACTATTATGGCTCATCAGGCTCTGGAGCTACTGGTGTCAGCTTCTGTAGTAGCATTAATACTTCCACTATGATGAAACTGCAGTTACTTCTTCACAGCAACTAGGTCAGAAATGCTATTTGTTTTACTGACGCATATGAGCTCTAAAGGCCAAGCCTCAAACATGAAATCCTCCAGAGGTTTGGAAAATAGTGTCTCATTGAACTTTCTCCCATTAAGGAGCGTGGTTCATTGCAGTTTACAACAAGTTAATAAAATCTTTGTGGATAAACAGAGTGACTAACTACCCACATTGAGACCAATAAGACCAACTTAGCTGCTGTGAGGTGGGCGGTCTATGATGGCCAGAAACCACACTTATATTATTGTTTTATCTTTAATGTTTTCATCTTTTAGCAGCCAAAAAGGCAGGATTACCTAATCTCTCAGAATAACTACTATGTCTGACTAACACAGGAATCTTTCCTGTCTTTTTCCATCTCATTCCTGGCAATTCCCTACCCTCAAAGGGGAGAAGAATGTCTAATATCATTAAAGAAGAATCGTCACAACATTTCCTGCACTTTTAACACCTTCAACATTTGAAACAATAGTACTTCCATATTCTTTGTGTGACACAAAACCTTTTGTTTTAAGACAAAGGAAAAAAAAACACAGGCAGCAATAATTTCTATGATTCCATGCTGTCAAAACCTGAATGAAATTTGTGGAAATAAACCATTTCCCACAATAGCACAACAAACTCTTTCTTCAAAACAGATACAGACACGCCAGGGATCTTATCAGTGACTCTGAAGGCCTTTTGTCATTTAACTCGTTTGATGCTCCAAAATATGATGGTCACCTTGCAAAAGGAATTATTTTTGCAAAATAAAAAAATTAAAATCTACTCTAATGTAAAAAGGTCCATTTATACAGTGTGAGAAAGATATTTAAAAAATTATATTAAAAATTTAATTATAATTAAAAAATTATTATTGAATTATTAATCTTGTTAAGTTAACAACTTGCAAAATGCAAAATTAAGTCATGGGCTTATTTCTAATATAACCTAAATAAATGATTGAAATGTTAATCACAAAAAATGTTCTTTGTATTAAATTAACAGTTTATCCACTATTAGAATACATTTAGAACTTTATCTTGTATAAAATGTGCATTTTTTTTATACTTATTGTTTTAAACTTTTTTTTCACTGAAATTTTCCACTGACCCTCTTGCAACCTCTGGAGGTCCCCTTGCCCCTCACTTAACACATGCTTTGTATCCAAACATACACCTCTTTCCACAGGGACAATCCTCTCTGAGCAATCTGAGGTTAAGTGCTCTCTTAACAACACAAAGTTGTCTGAGATTTTAGTCTGAGATCTGGCAGAGCCCATATGTTAGATTTATCAGTATCCAATAACAGGCTTATCAATGAATTTATATCAAAAAT
Organism: Sinocyclocheilus anshuiensis; assembly: GCF_001515605.1. Classification (NCBI taxonomy): domain Eukaryota; kingdom Metazoa; phylum Chordata; class Actinopteri; order Cypriniformes; family Cyprinidae; genus Sinocyclocheilus; species Sinocyclocheilus anshuiensis. The sequence goes on along the minus strand of NW_015555744.1, from coordinate 584,984 downwards.
ATGTGAGCTCCAATGCACCCCCTCAGGAGTACCTATGGGGAGCAGGGGGTTAGACTTGGACAGGCTGGTTTATGTTGCGCAAGTTTTCAGTTAGATTGTGCCAGATTGTTCTGTTTTGCAAAAGGGAGCTGCCAAGTTTGCATGTTTTCATCAGAGATGTGGTGAGTTTGACTGGTAACGGGTGGAAAGCAAGGGTAAAGGAAAGGGTTTCTGTGTGCGCAGTGTGTCAAACTGTCTCCAAAGTCTCCAAATGAGTACATTTAAGTTGGTTTTTCTGTCACACCTACTACTAACCAAATCCTGCCCCACCAGATTCACTGAAAACCACATAACTGCAACGGCACAAAGTCAGTAGTCAGCAGACAGATAATATTTCCTCATATGATACACATTTTCTTTGCCTTGGAGTTCTAGTTATGTAACAGAACACAGAAAACCGAGTTTTCATGCCCAAGACCTTTGACCAAACTAATGTGTCTAGAGACACAGTCTGCAGCTTGAACATTAAAATAAGCATGAATATTTTCCACATTTCTTGAAGCAGTAAGAGAATGTTACACAGAAGTGCCTTTGCAGTAGACTGTAAAAGTGGGCTTTATGTCTGGAGGAATTTCTATATTTGACACTAAATGCTTTATAAAATATTTTCAGATGCATGGTAGTAAACTACATCCCTCACTAAAAAAACTATACTTTTCTATCTGCAATGTAACTAGAAGAGACTCCACACCTGGTGAGCTCTTTATAAAACCTTGCATTGAGATATAGACAGATACACATGTCAGCACTTTTCAAACAAATCCTGGAAATACGCCTGTTTAACCTTTCACTGGGGTTTCCTTCAAAATACTGCTATGTGAAACACTGGGTGGCTTCTTTAGATACATTTCTGTGAAACAACCAACCAGTTAGGTTAAGCCCAAGAGTGCTAAGGACTATTAGCTACTAACAGCTGGCTTATATTCGACTGCTCATACACATACTGGCAAAAGTCAACATGCCAACTGAATAAATAAGAACTTTTATATTTGCTTTACATTTCTTGTTAATATTAATGTGCTAAATGTACAATGGCCCCAAAGTGTTAGACTGTTTTGGACACCTAAGTCACACTTCAAAATGTCTGAATGCAACTGCATTAGACAGCATTAAATTCAATCCAAAAATAACATTGTATAAACCAAGTGGCATCATTTTCTGCAGAACTAACTTGACTTTTTTATATATTTTTGGTCTCAAGACCAGAAAGTGTCCAAATACAGGCTCATAATGTTGAACAGTATTGTTTTATAATATGAAGCCTAGCGTGCCACATTGTTTGATATTTAATTATATAATGCAAAGACAATCCTGCATCTTTAAGTGTGCAGCAACCAGTGTTGCCAGATTGGGCGGGTTCACACTGCAGAGGCGCTGGTGCTGATGTAAACGTCGACAGCCGCACTTATCACGAGGGCTCAGCAGACAGTCATTATGATTCATGAGTGACAAGTTTTTAGTGTGTTATATAAGTTATAACGTATCTGATTTTGATGTAGTATGACTGTATATTCAAGTAATCACAATGCCTAAATATAAGTTAAAGAGTGGGAGAGTGACTCAACTCTCAAAACGTGAATTATTGTGGAGTGGGATGACACGAAGGCTCTATCACTGCAACTCCGAAATCAGAGCATATTTGAATTAATCATAACCGAAACTAAATATGTCGGTTTATACGATCATGTCTTTTATCTTTTAAACGGTCCAGATTGATAAATCCTTGAAAACTGCTAGACTTGATTAGTTTTGACTGTGCAAAGTTCTGTATTATGTTCTACAATATGAACTTAACAAGAGGCTTCCTCTAGTTCTGTGTAAAATTATAGAGCGACAAGAAGGTAAGCGAATTATTGTTGTTATTTTTTTAATTGTCGGATTATAATTAAGTATCAATGAATGACACAGTTTTGAGTTGACTGTCATGGTGTGCGCTTGAACGAGTGTGAAATACCTGCTAATTACGTTGCTTTTTTCTATCGCTTATATTGGGCACTTTTTGCATTTAAATGGGATTATTCTGACTGCTGACATTGAAAATCACGCATGTGTTGTTTCGAGGATATCGGTTAATTTCATGATTGCCATTTTGACAATGTCTGCTTGCATATTTTATTCATGTTCGGTAGCCTAATTCTCTTTAATGTAGGCTATTCGCCCCGATTTGATCCGTTTACCTGGGAAATTTATCTTATTTATCATTTATATTGTTTTGTCGTCAATATTTTGTTTTAAGGAGTTAAAATTGCCCTTATCAACCTTGATTTACATATTCTATAACATTATTTTGACAGTTAAAGTTTTGGGCGGGTTTTTGTGAGCTTTTGGGCTGGAAATCATCCATCCAATCTGGCAACACTGGCAGCAACCATCCAAACAGACTGCATGAATGAGACTAGTAATGTCTGCACAATGCACGCTGCCTTTGGGATTCAATAGCTGGGTGAGTCTGAATTTAGGATATGGTTTATGGAACAACAGGACACTTACTGTTCCTAATCACACCAACTTCAAAGCTGTGCTCGGCATTATCAAAGAAAAAACACATCAGATTGGAAAAAGCTTCTTTCCTGCTTCCACCCTCCAGAGATTCAATGACGTTTGAAGCACATTTATAGGAAATCTCTCACAGAGTTTATGGCATCCCATTCCCTACATCCTTATCCCTGGTTAAAACAACAAAAAAGCTGGTTTAAGCTGGTCTCCCAACATAAAAAGATGAAAAGTGCCCAAAACCTCTCTAAAACCAACCAGGAGACCAGCCTGACCAAACGGGGAGACTAGCAAACCAGCTTTGGCTGGTTTAAAAAGATTTTTTTTTAAGTAGGGAAGCTTTATTCACCTGTATTTGAGATTATTGACATGGTTGCTGCCTAGAAGATCCTGGATGGTTCTTTTGGTCTCCTCCAGCAGGCTCTTAACTGCAGAATCTCCAGTGGCCAGTGCAACAATGCGTCCTGCAGGTAGAGACTTCAGCAGCTGACTAAGCCTCTTACTGTCATTACGAGAATCGTGCGTGTCGAAACGTTCGTTACACACCACCTCCGCCGTGTCCTGGTCAACCACCCGCAGGTTAATTCCACGGCTGAAGTTCTTCTGGAAGCCATGGTCACCGGTAACCAAACCTGAAGAAGGTACAGTGCGAGTGAGGAAGGTCCAGGACAGTCTCTCTGACCCGTGGAGCTCGAGAGTTCCTCCGGCATTCACACCCAAAAACTTGCGGCCCATCCCAGGAACCTCAGTCACAGCGGTTTCATCCGATCGGCCGACCAAGGTGATGGCAGCCAGGGAGCGATAGCGGCATTTTGGAGCCCCGATATGGAGAGCGCCGCCATCTTCTATCAAAATGTGGCGTGTTCGTAATGTAATGTTTTTGGAGCCTTTTCTATCATCGGCGAAGACAACTGAACCTATAATAAAATGAATGACATGAGCACAAAGATAAGACCTAAAACCCAAATAAATGTTCAAGAATTTTCCTTTCCCTAGTGAAAAATAAATATACTAAAATGTATTTGAAATACATTTATTTTAATACCACAAATACATTTACATATTTAAATACCCAATAAAAAAATACCCTGCAATTGTTCTTTTAGTATACTAAACCGGTACACTTAAAGTCTGCTAAATTGGAACAACTAATTTTGTACTTAATGCACTTTAATTGTGCGGAAGTAGTGCTGAAGTCCAACGAAAGATATACTGAGGTATATTTGATTGTGCTAAAGTGGAACTATTTCAAGTAAACTTCAGGTACACTTTAAATATCTTGCAAACCGATATTATTCAAAGATCATACAATCCTCATCAATAGTGACATTAAAACACATTTTAGGCTTAATATTAAGAAATGTACATTGTGCACGAATAGTATTCCAAATAAAGTTTAATTATAAGCGATACGTCAGTACATATGTTAATAGATTTAAACTATACTTAGTATGAAATACATGTATTTTAAATATATTACTTTTTTACTAGCGTAATACAGAAATGTACAAGAATTAACAAGCCAGAGTGATTTGCAAAGGTATTTTTTACACATTGCACAAATGATCTTACCTCCAGCCTGGATAGTGATAGAGTACAGGGTGGCAGATGAATCTAGGCGATAATGCTCACCACTGCGTACCACCACCACCTTTTTGAGATCATGGCCAGGTTTCCAGGAGCACAGCACAGGGTTGTGATGGGGGCAGTCCTCTACAAAAAGATGTAGGAGGGCATTTCAGAGTCTGAGTACAAGATGATTGAGTACAGTTTTGATATTGACAATAAGGATCAACGATAACGTTTTCTTTTCTATTATGCCAAGCCAGTAGTTCAGATTTTAACTTTTTCCACCACAAAAGAATGATCAAAATTTGTATTATTGTATATTGATATTTGCTTTGCTAGAAATAATAGTTTAGTAATAATAAACATTAAATTTGAAGTTTTCTTTTATTGTCATACAAAAATGTTCCATTACAAATTTTACTATAAAATATTATATAATTCCATAAATTAATTTTGCAGGAAAACTATGACCTACAATGCAAGTTACTGAATGGTCTGTAGTTTTCAACACATTCTTCCTGATACCATTCTTGAAATTTCAGCAAAACCTCATCCATGTTCGACATCTTTATACAGCTTAAAATGTTACAAATAATTTTATTCATGCTGCTTTTTTTCTTTACATCTATTCTGCAAAACAAAACAATGTATCACCGTTTCAACAAAATATTAAGCAGCACAATGTTTTCAACATTGTTCTTTAGCAACTAAATCAGCATATTAGAATGATTTTTTGAAGGATTGTGTGATAATGAATATATTATATAAATCTATTAAAATAGAAAACAGTTAAATTGTAATAATATTTCACAATATACTGTATTTTTGATTAAACAAATGCAGCATTGTTGAGCATATGACGAATGGTTGGGGGGTGGGGAGGGGCGAGGTTGTGGTTAGAACGCTTGGTTGAGAGAGTGCATCAGACGACGACGAAGAAGAAGTGCTGCTGCAGAGTTAGTGCATCAGAGAAAACGAAGAAGAGCTGCTGTGCTGTAGCGTCAAATTTTCGGCATGTCTAGAACAATTCTTACAAGTACAACACGACGTAGCTGGGTGCCGCGGACAGACGCCGAACGGCGCCACCGGTGTGCCTACACTCATAGAAAATAATGTATTCGAATTTTAAAGACGTGGCGCGACGCGAAGCTGCGCTTCTCGTCCGGTGGGCGACCGCCTGAAATGCTGTTTTTTTCACCTCCGTGCCCAAACGTCTTTGTTTGGGCTTCCGAAAGCGGATGATGTCAGGAAACAGTGGTTGCAATTTATTTTTTAACTCTGTTCCTGAGCATTATAACCCCAATTTGCTATTGTGTGCTGCACATTTTACAGCTTCCACAACACGAGGGAGTACAGTGACGGATTCGCCAAAAGCTTTTGTTGAAAGACGGAGCAAGGGGCGGGGCAGTAATGAAACACTGTCTAAGCTGTTCGCCAATCACAACGCACTGGGACAGCTAACCAATCACAACACATTTTGTTTTTCGGAAGGCGGACCTTCATCAAAGCCGGAACTAATCGAGCCGTTTGTGCCAGGATGGGGAGAAAGGTATTTTAATAATGTAAATTATGTGAAAAATAATGCGTTTTTCGAACCACCAAGCATGAGAGCATGTTCTAGTACACCCCCAAAACAAAATCAAGACTTTGTAAAAGAGCATAATAGGACCTCTTTAAAAAAAAACATGAAAAAAGCCTTACTGACCCTAAACTTTTTAATGATAGTGTATTTCTCACACATTCAAGGTGATCGTGTCTTACCATCCAACACATCTTTAGAGGCAAGACTGAGGACGACTATGAGAATCAGTAGGAAAACACAGAAGAAGACTCCAACACAAATATAAGTGTTCTTCCTCTGCTGGTTTTGGGCACGTTCCCTTCTGCTCTCATCTTCTGACAGATTAAAAACCGATGGTCGTGCAGGGGGCGGGACCGGGGGCTTCAGTGGGGGTGGCGGAGGAGACTTGGCTGGGGGTGGAGAACGAACTGGAACAATCCTGCCTGGAACATATCCTGATGACCGCTGAGCATTTCCGTTGGCAGGAGCCACAAAAATGGGGTGACTGCTGGGGCCATCATTCACCTGCATGGTATAACTGTCTGCCACGTCCTACGAGGGGGAAAAAAGAGAAAACCATAAAAGATAAGCTATCATTTAAATGTTTGGGGTCTATATTTAATGTTTTTGAAAGGAGCAAGGCTGCATTTATTTAATCAAAATACAATACACTATAATATTATGATTGAAATATTATTATAATTTCAAATAACAGCTTTCTATTTTAATACATTTTAAGATGTCATTCATTCCTGCGACTTTTTGGCAGCCATCATTTCAGTCTTCTCTGTCACATTATCTTTCAGAAATCATTGTAATATGATTTGATGAATAGGAAGTTCAAAAGAAGAGAATTTATTTATTACCTTTGATTGATTTAATGCATCCTTGCTGAATAAAAGTATTGACTTCTTTGAAAAATAAAAAAGACCCTAACCTTTTCAATGAGAGAGCATGCAAAAATTGTTTTTTAAAATATAACAAAATATGAAACAATATATTTGATATTACAAAACTACACTACACCACCTTGACAGGCATTAAGAATCAAGCTCACAAGTATTGTGGGCCAACCAAACTGGCATAAAACTGTTCCGACTTCATTTTGATCGGGTCTCAATTTCATAGTGGCATGACAACGTACTTTGAAGTGCAAGCTTTCTGTGGGTTTTCACGTTTTCAAGTTATCTACAAAACACATGGCACCAATTACGAGAAAAAAAGTGCTCAGTCGTTCAATCCGTGGCCCTTCGTGCCACAAAACAACAGGCAAACAAGAAACTCTCCCTATAAAAGCCTGTCACACAAATATTTGCTTACCAATAACCACCTCAGCCAAATTCCGTAATTAACATTCAAAGAGACTTAAAAGTTCCAAATAGAGAATCTAAACAATCTGGCTTCAATGGAACCAAACAGTTGCTAATGCTTTTATAAACTTAAGTTCGATTCTTCAGGGTAAATATCAATCACAAAAACTTTTCTAATCTTTTAAACATTAGGGTAGAATAGAACAACCACACTGACCCCATCACCTGTTGAACCGTATAGCTCATTTATTATTGTACTATTACACTAATTTCATCGTTGCTTTGATCAACACAAAGATCACACTATCACCAGATTCCGATCTGGCCATCTGCAGCTCCTCAGCCATAAACGCAGGGGCACAGCAATCACTATAACTGAGGAGGACATTCACCACCCCCTTCTTTTGGGATATAATCAATACCCGTGCTTTAATGTGTCCCATCCCCCACTTTTCAAACAGTGTTTCTCCCCTGAACAAATGAAATCACATTTTAAAGGGGGATGAGCAATGAATCTCCTTAGTCTGAGGGGGCGAGTGGACAATGGCAGCCTACGGACAGAAACTTACAGGCCTTATCTGTGGTCACCCAGAAAGGTTGTGTAGTCTACTAGTGAAAGTATAAATAAATATAAGTCTTAAAATAATTAAAACATGTTCAGATGATTATTTGGGAAAAGTTTTCATAGATACGAAAACTTAATTACCAAAATAAAGTCACGTTCTTATGATGACCTACATTGCAAATGCAGAAACAGAAGATGCAGATGCATGCAAAAACCTTGTAAAAACCAGACTAAGATGGTCTCCCAACCTGGCCAAGCTAGTCTTCAGCTGGTTTAGATAGCCAGCCAGCCAGTTGTTCTCCCAGCCTGACCAGCTGACAAGTGTTTAAAGTCAAGTCTGAGGTTGGGAGACTGGCAAACAAGGTGGTTTACTGGTTTACTGTATTTTATATATATATATATATATATATAGGAATACTAATAATTTTTGAATGACCATATTTAAATTTAAATGCAGCATTTGGAATTTCAGCTTTGCTCAGAAAAAAAATAAATAAATAAAAGATTTGTTCTGTCTGAACTGTTTGAACAGAAACACGCTGGCACTGAAACTGGTTCGCTACATCGCCACCCTCTAAAGTTTACACAATGCCACAAAGTTTCATCAACTTCAGATGCATGCGTAACTACATTCCTCCTTTCAGTCATGACTCGGATCTCCCAAAAGATGCCGTAAACGCACAATGCACGACTGAAAATCCGTTGAAAGACCTTCCTACAGTAGAGGTCTAAACTGGGGGTCCCTACAAGGAGACAGAGGTGGAGAGCTCTTACCTTTCGATCTCTTTTCACTGTCACTTGCTTGGCTCGTCCGCTATTTTCTCTATCAACCGTAGAGAGCCGCACGCAACTCTGGGGGCTATTTGACAGGGAGACCGCACTAAAATGTGTTTTAATCTTCTTTTACATGGTGTTTTCTTTCCTGGGCTGAAGTCAGCCAGCCCCGTCCCAGGCGCGGCTCGCGGAGGAAGTGAAATTAGAGGCGTGTACTGAGAATGAGGGAGCGTCTTAGAAAAAAACGCGTGGAAGAGCCATTAGCATGAAAAGAGTTCTCTGGTGGGCGGGGATTACCGGCTTTTGAAACTATGAATTCAGTTTATTGTGAAGCTTATGGTCGTATACAGTATAATCAGCTGCTGAAGAAGCACATAGGGGGTCTTGTGTCGTGTGAAAAGTGTTACTTTTGTCTAGTGATGTCCAATTCGTGAACGAATCGTTCTTGTGAGTCGGATCTTTTAAATGAACCGAGTGACAAACTGGACGGGAACTGACTCAGTTTGGATGCACAAAGAAACCGAGAAGTGAGCAGAGAACGGAAGATTGATGGGGGTAATGTAGTATGTAGTTAGTACTGTAGTAATATTTATTGGAACAGTTGGTATTAGTAAATAACAGCATGCGGAGAAATGTAAAAGAAGTTTAATATTGTTAATGTAAATACACATTAGAATTTGAATCTGGCTCATAATCGAAAAACCCATAATGAATAGCAATATATGCCTGTCTATATTTTTATATATCCATATATTCTTTAGAGCAAGTACTATGCCATGCTAAGAATTCAGAGACCACGTTATTACGTAATCGCGTTCTGACGTAAGGAATCACGGAATCATTCAGTTCTTTTAAAAAAGAACTGTTCAAAAGAATCGATTCGGAGAAATGACTCAGTCTTCCCTTGCTTCTTTTCTCAACGCTGGCAAGAACTGACCAAATCTTTGAATTTAAAACATTTAAATATTTCCCTTTTTATTGTACAAATGTCTCCGACACGATTGAACTCGTCCTGAGATTTTAAATGCGACTCAATAGAGGATTCGCCTTCCTGAGCCCCCATGCACTGCTTTTTTTCTTCTTCTTCTTCTTCTTCTTCTCCTTCTTCTTCTTTTTATTGCTTAATGTACCGTACATAGCAAGACAGGGAACAACCAACAATGTAAGACACTTCCATTGAGACAAACACAGAGTTTGCATTAAAGAAGAAGAAGAAGAAGAAGAAGAAGAAAAAATAAAAAATAAATAAATAAATAAACACAAGGAGCAAGGATGAAAACAAAGATGTAGTCGATGAAGACATTATAACGAAAAAAGATATTAAAGTAATACATATTTTGACAAAGAGAAGCATAACTTTTCAGATTTTCTATTATGTTTTTTGAAGCATTTGAAGCTCTGAAACATTTTAGCAAATTCACATAAAGATATATTGAAGGAGGGCTTACATTTTTTCCATTTACAAGTATGGATATGATATTTACCCATCAATAAAACAAAATTTACAACATCAGAGAAGGATGAATTTAAATCACACTTAAAAAAAGAGGACATCTTGTTGGGTTATAGGAGGAATTGTCTCCATTTTTAATGACAACCAATGATTTCCCCATGCACTGCTTGTCTCATAGAAAACTTATGAGTGAGCATCGCTGCAGCCCAATAGGAATCCTATGGTGTGCACATGACACGCAGGCTGGGAAAGTAAAAAAAAAACACAAAAAAAACATCGAACATTGTTAGATTCTGTACTGGTTCATGAATTAACATTTATAGGGAGAGAAGGAAAGGGTTTTAACTACATGATGCCAATATGAAGCCTAATTCTCATCCTAACCATTAAACGAGATTTAACCTTAAATTATTTGGTGACATAATAAACATCAATGTCTAATAATTAAAACGTTATATTATGTAATGTTAAATCAATAGTATTTTATAATAAGTCTCTATATAGAAACATCTTTATTGTCTTTTCCTGTTTTCGGTTCTCATCCTTTGAGTTTGAACCCATTTAAGTGCCTAGTTGCCCCATCATAAAAATAATGTTACATGTGTTCGTAACTTCCATGTTCAAGGCCCTGGGCTTCAAAGGTCACTGAACCCAGAAGGTGCGGATGACCTCTGGGCTAGTAAATTGGGCTTGAAAAGTGAATACATATGAGAGGTTAGGATCACTGTTAAAAGCAATTCACTTTAACTGTTGAGTTAATTAAATGCATGCCTCTCAGAAAGATGAGTCAAAATATAGCTCTAGTTCTGTTTGCGATTTAGTAAGATAAAGAGCTTTATTATAAAGACATTCCATCTTCACTTAAGATCTATGCCCTGATAATCCTAATGGGAACCACGATGGTTACTAAACAGATAGGACTGTAAATGTAGGATGTAGTCTTTTCTAAAAGAAAATGTTGTTGATTTATCACAAGAGGTCGCTTTAAAACACTAAAGCTATTAGCAACATGTTGCAGATCAGCACACATAACAAAACTTCTGAGTCAATACTACCACAACTGGATTTTATTTCTTTTAGCTCTTTAGTCTCTGAAATACATGTTTACTTCCAATTTTGTATTATAACTATTCAAGATCATAATTACATACAGTATAGCAATTTTCTTTTACAACGGGTGTTTACAAAAACAGAAAAACATGTCTGGAAAAATTGAAGCACGTAAGTTTGTGCTTCAGTCTGACCAGTTAAAATCTATTCTGTGCCATACATAATATAATAATTCAATTTACATTGGTAATAACATTATCATCAGTTTCATAGTAGTCATTCAGGAAATTAAAAAAACACCATCCAAACGAAGGTTATTTACAAAGTGGAACAGGGTGACAGTCCTCTTTTACATTTGAGAAGTACTAAGATCTACTTTAGAGCATTGTTCAGTTTCTATGTACAGACATTAAATCGCATCCTTCCTTATCACCGTGTCCAGTGCTTCTCTAAAGAGAAACTAAATGTCACTGCCTAAATTCAGCAGCAGTGTCCAAAGAAACAGCCTTATCATGGCGCAAAACAACAACTACAAAAGTTGTGTGCATTTCATCTGAGACACAAGATGGCATAAATTACATTTGAATAAAAGTCAAAGCAATGACTCCAAACAGAATCAAGAGTTAAGTTCAGTGTGTATGTGTGTGTGTAAACGAGAGGGTTCTGATGGATTATTTCCATTAACAAAAAGTGCAAAAGTAGATAACAACTGGATTGTTACTAATATCACTAATGCTGTTTGAGCAGGTATGTGTTTGCTTTGGGCTATTGTAAGCCACAAACGTGTCTCTTTATTTGAAAAGTCTATTTATTTGTTTATTTGAAAGTTAAAACAGATATTACCGTCATATTGTCCAGCATTGTTTTAAAGGTCTAGGACAGAGAATACACAAAACACAGACAAGTGCGAGTACATGGAGAAAAAAAAAAAAACATACTGAAATTTCATATAGATTGTACACATTGCAGGTATGTTTTAGAAACATGTACATACAAAGTAACGTATCAGAGTTTAATATATTATTTGGCATCACCTGTATGGCAATTAATTATTTGTGTCAGAATGTTACATTTGTACAGCACTCCATTGTGTACATGATTACATGCATACAGCAAAACAAAACCTGGATTTATGGAATGGGCTTGATTCTTTAGTACATAGTATCAAGACACAGAGCCGAAACATCCGACTCCTCCGCTCACACCGGTAGAAGTACAGTTACACAAACACACCCCTAAGAAAGGCAGTAAAGGCACATCTCCTATTATCTGTGGAGAAGTGCAACTTAATTAGAAAAATAACTAAAAAAAAAAACACAGGTGAGAAAACCGTTGTTAAGTTCACAGTAGCCTGCTGGGCACCAGGGGCATGTTCATCAAGTATGGCGAGTCCTGATCTTGAGGTCCATCTATAAGTTTACAAGTTCGTGAGCCACAAACTGTTTCAAGCGCTCTAGGTACTGTCCATACAGCTCTACGTCATTGTGTCCCGCACCCTCTACCCACAGCGGCTCCACGGGCCGCTGGCAGCGCTCGTACAGGGCCAGTCCATGGGAAAAATCAATCACCTCGTCCTCCGTACCATGGATCACCAGCACCGGAGAGGTGACTTTAGAGATTTTATCAATGCTGAGGGAAAAAAAATAAATAAATACAAAAACACATGAATAGAGTGTTCTTTAGTACAATGTTGTTTAAATCATTATGTGATTTGTAAAGTAATTTCTACATGAGACAAAGAGTAACGAAAAAAATAATAATTTTGAGGTATGAAAGTGCTTTTTTCGATGTCCAGTATTTTTCTTCGGCTAACAAAACAACAACAACAACTTAAATGCACATTGTTTGTCTTTTTAAAAGACAAGTATCTATCTGAAATTTGTTCCGGACTTACCGGCTGGTCAATACACAATGGTAAAAATATTTTAGCTCATTTCAAATAATTATAACATTATTTCATAGTACTAATTGCACATATCTGCTTTTTATAATGCACTGTAGATTTACAGCAGTCTGAAAAAAAAAAAAGATAAAACAGACAGTTTGAGGCTTTTCAGATTATGCTTACCAAGGCTTAATTGTTTTAGACCGAACATACAGTAAAATAACAATACTCAAACTATTATTTAAATAATAATATTTTGCTATTTTAGTATATTTTAAAATGTAATTGATTCCTATGATGGCATAGTAGAATTTTCAACAACCCTTTAAGAAACATTTCTTAGTACTATCAAAAGATAAATGAAATTTAGATGAAATGAAATGAAATAAATGAAATCTAATATTTAGATTTGAAAAGATAAATGGTTTTTTTTAACAATATAAAAGTCTTTATTGTTGCATTTGATTTTATCACTTTTTGGTGCATATTGTTGAATAAAAGTATTTATTTTATAGTAGTGCATGTATAAAATAAACCTACACTGAACTACTTGTTGGAAAATATTTGTCACTAGAGGGCACACAATAACAACAATATCTATGGGGCAGAAAACAGATGAACCAACCAGGCGCCTTCTCCACAACATGGCTGCTCAAAGCAAAACATGTAAACGAACAGTATGTGTCTAATTGGTATGAGGTACTACACAAATTAGGGAAAAATGTGATTGTGGTTAACATGAGAAAAAAGGAAAAGCAGGCAAGTTTAAAGTTTAAAAAAAAAAGAGAGAGAGACTCACTTGGGGAATGCATCGAAGCAGTACGTCTTCTTGGTGTCAGGAAAAGCCACCCGCATGCCTGAGGTCAAAGGGGAGTGGAGGATGACGGCAGCGCTCTCGTACCGAGAGGCCAGATCCACCGAAGGGACCGTACCGATGCTCTGGCCATAAATGATCACATTCTCTGGCCTGATCCCGTACCTAGAACACCACATTCAAATGATGAGTTCATACACACCTACACTCTCTGCTGATGCTGCGATCAGAACACAATTATCATGAATCAAAGGTACAGGTGGTTTAGCCTACTTTCAGAACCAGACAAACTGGGAAGTGGCCTTGGTGTTTGGTGGTTAACGTGAATGACAATCTTTTGAAACACTGTTCATATACATTACGTACCCTTAACTGACATGCCCAACTTAAGTGATATTGCTTTTACAAAAAGGCATAGGTGTGAGCCAAAATTTAAGAGCTGATACTAGAACGGAGAGTGATTAATCAAACCTTTCCTGCGAGTCAAGCTGCTCGCAGTCTCAATGGTCTCGATTTCATTACATTTCATCAAGTGATTGCTTAAAGGGGAAGTTCACATTAAAGAAAAAGGAAAAAAGAAAATTCTCTTATGTATTTTTAGACAATACAGATAGAAAAATTCTAGTTGGATTTTCTGTAGAAAATTTTCACATGATGTCTAATAATTTCATTTTAAAACCAATTATGCTACAAGTGAATTATTTTATAAATAAAAATTATAATAATATAAATATAATAAAAATAATAATTTGGAAAAAAAAAGTATATATATATATATATATATATACACACACACATTTGTACATGAAGAAAATATAAATAAATAAAATTTTAAATAAACAAATAAATGCAATTTTTTTATTTTTATAAAATATGCATTCATAGTATGGTGAGCAGACATCAGAAGCATTTTAGTTCGCATAACAGTGATGACCTGATTACTGTCTGTATTAAAAAGCAATAAGCTCAGTTGCTTTCAAGGAATCCAGTAAGATGCAAGAACTAAGTTTCTCAGTTTCATTTCTCTTGTACAGTGATGCTAGCAGGAACATTTGTACTTAAATCAGCAAATCCTAGGGGGCGCTGTGTATGCATTCTATGCCTTATTTAAAGCGCATGATCACTTATTCAGCTGACTGCACTAAAAGTAGGACATATACCGATAATCCTATAGCAACGCATTATACAAACATGAAATGACTTGTACTGCACATTGTGCAATTACACAGCACTGTAATGCGCTAAGAATATTGCTTTCAGCTGGCTAGCGCACACTTGACTGCTGTCTTGGTGGCAAACAGAAGGTCACCGAACAGGCTTGAAGTTGAAACTGAAAATTGGAACTGTGTGATCAAAACCAATATAAATATTTACATCTGAGCACAAGCGGACCTCACATGTAACATTAGAAATTACAGTTCATCCACATACAGTGAGCCATTGAGACCAATACAGTCATCAATTTTATCCTCAGGGATGGGAAAAAATAAAATCACATGATTCTACATTACTCCATGAGGTCATGTGAGAGAAGGTGGAATGTGTTCTGGAGAACGGCAGAATGGATGTTCAATGATAGGAGAAAGAAGGAGCTGTGACAGCCTGACATTGTTATTTTTTAATGAACAAGTCAAATTTAAGAACAGCTGTTGGCATTGGCAGTTAATAGTGATCCAGCCTGTCAAGTTTAAATAAAATTAATAAAAATATATTTACTAATTGTGTTCTATAGCACTATTTTTAAGCCTTCTGAAGCCATAAAACAAATTGTGTGAGGAAAAGACCAAAATTCAACCTGCTCTGGAATTCTGCACACGGGTTAGACATGAGCTTTGGAAGAGCGTTAGACTATCAGAGAACAATGCCTTAGGATGCATTTACAGTTGGCAGGTTTGGTTTGATTAAAATGAACTCTGGTGCGATTGCTCTGTTAGTGTGGTTCATTTGAATAAACGTTAACACTGCCATCCAAACCTTGGTTAGACAGAATGTTCAAGCATACCTGGTTCTTCCCATCACAGGAGCTACATTCAGTTCAGGTGAATTTAGCCTGCTTAGGCAAGTTGGCAAACCTTATCCTAGTGCTGGGCGGTTTGACCAAAAATCTGTATCAGTTTTTTTTTTTAGGATTCTAGCAGTTTAACGGTTTATCCCTGACTGTGCCTTTATATTAATCATAATGCATGAAACAATGACAGAAGCACTGCATTTTAATCACGATCCAAACAAACATGCTACAAATAGCATGAGCAATTTTTGATGTAAATTAGATTGTAATGTAGATTTTAATTTTAAAATTTATAGCTAAAACAGATTGGTTTAAACTTATGTATGCCATTAAAAAAAAAAAAAAAATCATACCGTTTGCTCAAATAAAACCGGTTCACCATTTAAACCAGTTTAACTTCCCTTATGCCTTTTGTTTTGC
This sequence comes from Sinocyclocheilus anshuiensis, assembly GCF_001515605.1. Classification (NCBI taxonomy): domain Eukaryota; kingdom Metazoa; phylum Chordata; class Actinopteri; order Cypriniformes; family Cyprinidae; genus Sinocyclocheilus; species Sinocyclocheilus anshuiensis. The sequence goes on along the minus strand of NW_015555744.1, from coordinate 569,043 downwards.
ATCTTTAGATTTGGTGTTAAAAATGATTGCATGAATGCTAAGTGAAGCAGAACTAAATGTATCATTTACCTTTTTAGTTCGGTACATTTGATACATTTACTACAAGTGTACACACACCTTTTAATTTGGACTGTTCCTCACACAAACCTATTGTATGACTTCAGAAGATGCTTTTATAGTAGTATTGTTTTTTACTCTTTCTTTTCAGGGCTTGTCAGGCATGGTAATTACAAACTGTTGAGTCAGTAATGATCGAATTTTAAAAGACCTAACTTTTCCTTTAAAGTACATCTTCAGGGATCAAAAAGGGTCACGTGCTTTCAGATTCAGCAGAACTCTGATGGTCTGTGGAATGACTTTTCATTCAGTCAGTGTTAGAAAGGGTTGGTAGGGCCTCATCAAAGACCTAACGAATAGTTTCTCCCATCACAACTTATTTTAATTTCAAGCTGCCACTTCAATATGTAGGCTATAAAGATAAGAAAATCAAATCAACACTATTTATCTCCATGGCAACAAATCATAAAATGACTATTGCGCTGATAAAAAATAACATGTACCAGATCACCTTTAACACGTAAATAACACAGCTGGCTGACAGCAACTCTAAAGTGATACAAAACCTGCGGTGTGACACCATCAGGAAGTTATTTTTCACTTCCTGGGTAGACAATGTTGCAATGACTGCAATCGGGCCTGTCCTTCCAGGGCTCACTGGGAATCAGTTGCTAGGCAACCAATCAATATTTGACTTGGAGAACTGGCTGCTGGCACCTCCCCCCTCACCTCTCAGAGGGAGCTGTGCTCCGTGAAAGGCTGACAGCGAATTCTCGCAGGCTTCTTGAATGAGCTGCTCTCAGCCCAAAAACACTCACAAGCACAATGGTCATTATGTCACTTCAGGAGGAAGGGGGGCACAGGGGTCTCATTCAGTACAGCTGCTACTGCTGGCTTCCGTGGCCTTTCCTTTATGACATCAAAGTCATCGTTTTTGGAGGAGGAAGACAAAAGCCATTTCCTTTGCTTCTTCCTTCAACCGGACTTTTGGATGTGGAAGATAATACACGTCACCACCGTTTTGCGGTTTTGAAGACAAAACCAGATGGTTCTGTTTGGTAGAAGTTTACATATACTACCAAGTCTGGTTGCAAATACCTATATGGAAATGCACACAAACTAGCTTACTGCAATGGCTAGCTGTGATAACAGATGGTCGTATCCGGACCAACTCCTTGGATATGAACCTGGCCCAAGGCAAGTCATTCAGGCGGCGCCAAAACATTGCACTGGAGTTCCCCGTGCCATCCGCTTTTTTTGTAAATGCAGATCTGTGCGTGTGTGCGTGTGCGTCAGCCCCACCTGATGTTTCAACACTGACTCACCTGGCTGAGCAGACAGAAAGGTGTGGCTGTGCTACACTAACATAACACAGTACAAACCATCCTGATCTTAATAAGTGTGAGTTGGCTTGGGTTTACAATGTGTTGGTACCATATTGGTTATCAGCCAATAGAGTCATTTCTCTAAAACGTAATGGTATTGAATATTTAATTGTTTTTACTTATTTATTTAGTTGTTGTTTTTTTTACTTCATAAACTTTAAATCAAAATTTCATATACCTCATCTTCCAGTGAAACGACAAGACTTCTTTCTGAAGACGTATTCCAGACATCTCCAATCATTAGCTCCTCCACAATTTACTGCAAGTTTGCGTGCAATGCCCACATTTCAAAATCCATTCAACAACTGATGGATAGAACCACGTCCTACGGTGGCCCAGTGGTGCACAACACAACGAAATCGCCACAACATAACGCATAGGACTAATTCCGTTGTGTTATGCTAATTTCACTGTGTTGCATCTTGTTTCCATTGTGTTGTGCTAATTTTGTGTTTTGACTTGTTTCCATTGTGTTGAGCTAATTTCATTGTGTTGTGGCTTGTTTCCGTTGTGTTGCAACTTGTTTCTGTTGTGTTGAGCTAATTTTATTGTGTTGCGGCTTGTTTCAGTTGTGTTGAACTAATTTAGTTGTGTTGCGGCTTGTTTCCGTTGTGTTGAACTAATTTAGTTGTGTTGCGGCTTGTTTCCATTGTGTTGAGCTAATTTTGTTGGGTTGCGGTTTGTTTCCGTTATGTTGTGACTCGTTTCTGTTGTGTTGAGCTAATTTTATTGTGTTGCGGCTTGTTTATTGTGGCTTGTTTCCATTGTGTTGTGCTAATTTTGTTGTGTTGTGGCTTGTTCCCATTGTGTTGTGTAATGTTGTTGTGTTGTGGCTTGTTTCCGTTGTGTTGAGCTAATTTCATTGTGTTGCGGCTTGTTTCCGTTGTGTTGAGCTAATTTCGTTGTGTTGAGCTAATTTCGTTGTGTTGCGACTTGTTTCCGTTGTGTTGAGCTAATTTCGTTGTGTTGCGGCTTGTTTCCATTGTGTTGAGCTAATTTCATTGTGTTGCGGCTTGTTTCCGTTGTGTTGAGCTAATTTCGTTTTGTTGCGACTTGTATTCCATTGTGTTGAGCTAATTTCGTTTTGTTGCGACTTGTATTCCATTGTGTTGAGCTAATTTCGTTTTGTTGCGACTTGTATTCCATTGTGTTGAGCTAATTTCGTTTTGTTGCGACTTGTATTCCATTGTGTTGAGCTAATTTCGTTTTGTTGCGACTTGTATTCCATTGTGTTGAGCTAATTTCGTTTTGTTGCGACTTGTATTCCATTGTGTTGAGCTAATTTCGTTTTGTTGCGACTTGTATTCCATTGTGTTGAGCTAATTTCGTTTTGTTGCGACTTGTATTCCATTGTGTTGAGCTAATTTCGTTTTGTTGCGACTTGTATTCCATTGTGTTGAGCTAATTTCGTTTTGTTGCGACTTGTATTCCATTGTGTTGAGCTAATTTCGTTTTGTTGCGACTTGTATTCCATTGTGTTGAGCTAATTTCGTTTTGTTGCGACTTGTATTCCATTGTGTTGAGCTAATTTCGTTTTGTTGCGACTTGTATTCCATTGTGTTGAGCTAATTTCGTTTTGTTGCGACTTGTATTCCATTGTGTTGAGCTAATTTCATTGTGTTGCGGCTTGTTTCCGTTGTGTTGAGCTAATTTTATTGTGTTGTGGCTTGTTTCTGTTGTGTTGAGCTAATTTGTGTTGAGCTAATTTCATTGTGTTGCGGCTTGTTTCCGTTGTGTTGAGCTAATTTTATTGTTGCGGCTTGTTTCAGTTGTGTTGAACTAATTTTATTGTGTTGTGGCTTGTTTCCGTTGTGTTGAGCTAATTTTATTGTTGCGGCTTGTTTCAGTTGTGTTGAGCTAATTTCGTTGTGTTGCGACTTGTTTCCATTGTGTTGAGCTAATTTCGTTATGTTGCGGCTTGTTTCTGTTGTGTTGAACTAATTTCATTGTGCTGTGGAGATTTTGTTGTGTTGTACACTACTGGGCCACCGTAACATCCCCTCTGATATTTTTTCCTTTTTCAATAATCAGATACATGTAAATGTACATCACAATATGAAAGAAAAGATCTGTGTTTCGACCTTTAAAACACGTTGGAATGAGATACTATGCTAACTGAACACTTATACTTGTTTGTTTATCTTCATCAGTCAGAACGCTATGCTAAAAATTATTAACCAGGTCAAGGGGCAAAAATGATAGATTAGATTAAAATAATACTAATAAGAAGAACAATATTCACTAAGTCTCAGTCAAATATTTTTTATATAATGTCCTCTAAGTTGTAACTGATCATTGTGACAACTAATTTTCTGTAATGTACAGTAGGGATGGATGCCCAATCCGGTTCCAATATCCACCTACAGGAAGAGTTCAGTTTCAGCCCTTCTCCAACACACCTGTGTGTAATTATTAAGTCCTCCTGAAGATCTGAACAGCTGGCTGAGGTGTGTTTGATCAGGGTTGGAGCTAAACTTTGCAGTAAGGTAGATCTCCAGGACTGGGCACACCTGCTGTACAGTCTACGAGTTTCTTCTCACATAAAAATCAAATATTTAATGTTAATTTATTTATAAAGTAGCTGTGTAATAGGCAGAATAAACATACAGTCAGCCGTACATCATCATAAATGTCACAGGCAGCGCGATCAGGTCTTGAAGTAAACGGACATGGGACAATCAAAACTGATCATTCTACTCGACGTAAGAGCAAAAGAAGAGAAAGACCAAAAAAGCTGATTTTGTCACTCAGTATGGTCTCATAAGCACTCTCGTCTATTGAGATCAGATGGAGTATTTCCAAGGCAAATATATTCAACAGACATCTAAAGGCAGGTGCTCTTTATGTGTGCTCTTATAGTGACGTTTATTCCACCAAACCCTGAAGAGCAGATGAAAACCCAAAGCCCTCACACAAATCAAACAGAAATGTGTGCTTGTAAAAATGCTATACTGCAGCAAAACTTTAAGTTCACAGCATTCATTTTACTTTTTTTTTTTTTTTTTTATAACTCCTCTCACACAACTGCTGAGTATCAATTAAGAGGTTTGGAGACATGGTATCATATTTGACTGTTAAGATATTTCATAGGTTAGCTATAAAAGCACATTTTTTCATTTTTCTCCCTCTAATCTGGATTCTCAAGATCCTGCAATCTTCTATTTGAGCATAATTTAATAAGAAAAAGCAGGCAATGCTGGCCATCTCTGACAGAATGAGATTAAAATGCCAATTATCCTCCAGAAATGGTGGGGAAAGCACTGCATACAATGGCTGACTATCAAGCTTTTTCTTGAAAAGGACAAAGAACGTGTTTCTATGAATAAAGAAAAAAAATCCCAGCAGGAGACACAGAAGATTTGGACGGACTGGCCTACTTACTCCTACTCCTCTCTCAAAACACGCTGAACACCTTACACAAACATATACAGAAGCACACAAAGGATTAGAAGTGAAAACAGTAAAAGTTAAATTCTTCAGAGTGGCAGTCAAACTGGTTTATCTACAAGTTAATCTGAATGTGTGCTTGAGTGGGATGATCCAGCTTGATATGGCAATGCGTGGGAACATTAAAAGTGACCAGAAAAACAGCGTGGGACTGCTTCATGAGGTACAACCCAACCCTCTGGGATATGACTTGTCAAACAGCGTGGACTGTGTTCAAGAGCATCAGCTGTGCTTTCTGACACTACATGCATGCATGCACACATATACGTGTGCAGCAGCAGCACAGGCACGTGGCTGATTCACAAACGTACCCAAACCATTAATGTGGTTACAAGCACAAAGCTTCTTTGTAGGTTTTTCTCTCTCTTTCATGAACGAGGACGCTGCAACATCTTGCTACATCGAAGTGCACACGATTAACGGAACTAAGTTCTCATGACCAGCAACCACAAAATACACGCATACATAGAAAGGCAGATAAGAATTTGGGAAACATGATAAAGTGAATGGCCTTGAGATAGGCTCTCTATGTCCACAGTGTCAAATACCCAGCTGCCACTGGGAAAAAAACAAAACATTTCAGTCCGAGTACGTGTGCTTCTGTTAACTATGAGGAAATTAAACTTTCCTTTGCTGCACACTTCAGAAATCTAAACACAACCGCAGTCTGAATCAAAACATGACTCTTGACTTCCTGAGAGGCACAATTTTCATCGTAAGCATTTAAAAGATGCACAGGACATTTGGATGGGGGATGGGGTCTAAGAGGTAGAGGCAATATTAAATATATCCCCCAAGCCCTTGGGATTCACAAGGACAAAGACACAACAGATACCAGAGACCATACAAAACGTACTTCTGAAAACATTTGAGGCCTGGTCCGAAAACCAAACCGAAACACTGACTAGACCAGAAGCATACTAATCTATTTCACAGATCCATACAAAAATGGATGGGCAATATATGGGATGTGGAAAACGATACATTTTCAAAACCGACTAGTTGGTGATTTGCCGTATATTTCAGATAGTTTTAGGTTCACTTAACATGTTTCAAAGTGCAATTTACACAAAATATTTTCTTGCGCTTAAAAAGATGCAGACCTGAGTAAGGAAAAGAACACAGGATCTCGAGAAGCGTTTTTAAAAGTCAACCTTCATTGAAAAGTCGTAGCCGTTGAAAAAGGCTACGACTATTGCTATGCGATGGCGCCACAGACGGCAGCCTCAGTGTTTGGCTCTCCAGTGTTTGTACTGTTTTTGTTAGTTTTTCCTGTTTTTTGTTTCTCAAACACGATCAGTTTTACCAGGGATGAGCTGCTGAACATTCGGCAGTACACACCACACAATCTTCTACCGGATTTCGTTTATTCGGACGTTTTGCTGAACGTTGTAGTTGGCGGAGCTGCGGCGCTGATCAAGCGCTTCAGGACGCGCAGATTGGGGAACAGAGCCGGCGTGCTCGTGAAGCTCAGGAAGCACGGATTCAGAACGGCGCTGCCTAGCATCCATCTGGCGAATCTCCACTCTCTACCCAACAAAACGGACGAACTTCTGCTCTCCCAGACAAATAAGGATTTTTCACACTCTGCTGCTCTGTTTCACGGAAACCTGGCTGAATGAGGCCATTTCGGACAGCGCGCTACATCTGCCCGGCTTTCAGCCGTTTAGAGCAGACCACGACGCAGAATCAAAGGGGAAATCGCGCGGCAGCGGGACATGTTTTTACATCAACAAAAGGTGGTGTACAGATGTTACAGCGTTAAAGAAGATGTGCTGTTCCGATCTAGAAGCGCTTTTCATTAACTGTAAGCCATTCTATTCGGCGCGGGAGTTTTGCTCGTTCATTCTCGTCAGTGTTGACATTCCTCCGCAAGCGCACGTGAGCTCAGCTTTACAGAAACTAGCTGATCAGATCACAGAGACAGAACAACAACACCCGGACTCTGTTTTAATCATTCTCGGGGACTTTAATAAAGCAAATCTTTCCCGTGAACTGCCAAAATACAGACAGCATGTTTTTTGAAGCAGCCACCAACGATCTGGACGAGCTCACGGAATCTGTAACATCATATATCAGTTTCTGTGAAGACGTGTATCCCTACCAGGACTCATTTAACATTCAATAATGATAAGCCATGGTTTACAGCAAAACTTCGTCATCTTTGTCGGGCCAAAGAGGACGCCTACAAAAGGGGGGACAGAGTCTTGTACAATCAGGCCAGAAACACACTGAATAAGGAGATTAGAGTGGCCAAGAGGAACTATGCTAAAAAGCTAGAACACCAGTTTTATGCCAATGACCCTGCATCAGTGTGGACAGGCCTGAAAGACATCACCAACTACAAGACAATATCCCCCAGCACTGAGGCCAATCAACAACTTGCTGAAGACATGAATGAGTTTTACTGTAGATTTGAAACTCCCAGTCTAACACCCCACACCCGCTCTGAACATCTCTCCACACAACCATCAACACCTCCTGCAACCCCCCTCTCCCCCACTCCTACGTTTCAGATCAGTGAAAAAGGGCTCAGAAAATCACTCTGGATCCATCACATCCAAGCCATCTCCTTTTTGAACTTTTGCCATCTGGTCGGCGTTACAGAGCACCGAATACCAGGACAGCCAGGCACAAGAACAGTTTCTTTCCCCAGGCAATCTACCTCATGAACAGTTAATGTTCTCCAATTGTGCAATTAAAGTATGTGCAATAACCTTATAATTATTTATCACCCTAAATCCTAGTGCATCCCTACAACTTTATTTTATTTTATTCTATTCCTATTCCATCTATAGCACACCTGTACATACAATTTATTCTTTTTTTGTGGTTTATATTTATGCATGTGTATTTTATTCACATCTTATTTTTATTATCTGTGTGTTGTTGTTGTCTCCGTGTACTGGAAGCTTGTGACACTATAACAAATTCCTTGTATGTGCAAACATACTTGGCAATAAAGCTCTTTCTGATTATGATTCTGAAAAGCAGCGAGACTTCAAGATGTCCATGAAGGGCATTTTTACATAGACAAACAACTAAAAAAACATACAGTGGAATATAAAAGTGTGTTCTGTGAGAACTAACCCCTAAGGAGCACATTCTTGAGTTCAAACACAGCTAGACGGTATGCAACGGAACAGAACACAGAGTGTCAAAATAAGTTTTTAAAAGCTAAACTATATTTAACTTAAAACAGCGTCTTAAAAACAATATGCTTAAAAAAATGCGAGACAAGTGCTTTAAGAAATGGTTATCTTTACCGCACAACTGTCTAGCAGCAAAAAAAGCACCGAGTTAAAAATATAAAAACGATAAGAACTAAACATACTGAGTTATTCAGCAAGGATGCATTAAACTGATCATGAGTGACAGTAAAAAACAATTTTTATGTAACAAGTAGGGGTGTGAGTGACAATAATAAACAATAAGTTAATTAAGAGACTTACGTTTTAGACACCATATTGCTTTTTTTGCTCTATTTCGCCAACAAAAATCATTCCGAATGTTTTGTGTCTCTGAGCAACATGACGGTGTTTCGTTCTTGAATGAATCAAATGTTTAAATGATTCGGGTGTTGATTTAATTTGCTTGGTAACAGCCCAAATGTCTTATTATTCTAATTCCCTGATTAAATGTAAGAATTTGACTTAAAAGATAATGGACATTTCTAGAAAAAATGGCTTTATAAACGTAAAAATGCCCATAAAATGTAAAAATCTGTTTAAACTTATTGGAAAATATTAATTTCTATCAGTATGAACTGACCCACCACATAGAATATGAAGAATATTAAAAACATTATGAGTCAGCTGTCTTCGGCAGTCCTTAAGGTACCAGCACAATAACACACTCAGCAAAATATCGTCTAATTATCGTCATCGATAAAATCCCAGAAAATATCGAGATATTATTATTTATTATTTTCTAGTAACAAGAAAAATTCAACTTCAAATAATTGGTGTTCTTAACTTTCTATTCATCCTGAAAAAAGTATCATGGTTTCCATAAAAACCAGCAAAAGTGTTTTTAACGTTGATAATAAGAAAAGTTTCTTGAGCACTAACTAAGCATATCAGAATTTCTGAAGGATCATATGATACTGAAGACTGGAGTAATTGCTGCTGAAAATTCAGCAGGAAAAAAAACATTTTGAAATATATTAAATTAGAACACATTTATTTTGAATTGTAAAAATATATATTTTTTAAAAATCTAAATACTGAACGGTCACTCTTAGGAAGTGTGGACAGAGGCCAATGTTACTTTAGACAGAGGGAAAATGTAATGCACTAACTCACCTTGTTCGTAGTGCGTGCCATGCAGCGTCCACATCAGCATACAAATTCTTCTCCGAAGGCTTCCCTGAGCTTGCCCCATAACCCGAGTAGTCGTAGGAGAACACGTTACAGTTGATGCGGGAGCCAAGGCCGATGTAGAAGCTACTCATCTGACCCAAGTCCACAGCGTTACCGTGGGAAAACAACAAGGTGTAGCGAGCGTTTGGAGAACATCGCACAAACATACAAGCAATTCGGTTCCCTCTAGATGTCCGGGTCATGAAGCACTCAATGGCGTCCTTCTCCCGGGCAGAGTACTGCCAATCCGCACGCTCGGAGAGGTGTAGGGTCCAGCAGCTGCCGCTTTCATCACACATCAGGGTGTAAGTGGGCTCCGGTGGAAGGAAGGCCAGCTTGGAAGTTATTCTGCTCGGGCACGGCGGACAGCAGAAAAGGCAACATAGCTCACGCAAAGACAGGTGATTCATCCTTCACTTGAGAAGAAGAACACAGCAGATGGGAAAATGAGTGGGGTGTAAACACAAAGTGCAATACAAACAAAACAGATGCGTCTTAAAGGGACAGTTCAAAAATGTAAATTCTGCCAATTACTCACCCTTACATCATTTCAAACCTGTATGACTTTATTCTAAGGAACACAAAAGATGATATTTTGAAAAATGTCAGTGTTTTTTGTTCATACAATTCAAGTCAGTGGGGTCCTGTGTTGTTTTGAACCTCTTTGATTTTCAATGTTTGGACTAACAACTAAAGCATAAAACGTGTTCCACAGAATTATGAATATCATACAGCTTGATGACAAAGGAGTAAATGAAAATTCATTTCCATTTTTGGGCAAACTACATTTTTAAAGGTGAAGCATCAAGAGTGTAATCTGCATAGTCAGGGGAGATAGGAGAAAGAACTTAAACTTAACTAAACTAAATTACACATATCACCTTTATCGTCTTAATAAGCACACACACCATATATGCAAAGTATTTACCCAAAGAAGACTATAATAGTTTAGTTAAAAATGGGTAAACACGCAGACCTATTAGTTATTCTCCACTGAACTAGACAGTAACATCTAGTGGTCCAATACAATGGTTAAGTAATATGTCCTTGAATTGTTTATGCCCTTTATTTTTTTAAATAACTCAATTTTAAATGTGCATTTTGTTAGGATACAAAATACAATCGAAACAGCATCTAGGGTGAAACTAAACAGATTTCATTAAAAATTTTCAATATTCACTCCAGTTCTGCAGCGCAGGCAATAGTTTCTATCTTAGTGCTAATTTGATGTCATTAATAATGACTCTCAGACTTCACCCTTAGGATAGGCTTGACGTGTGTGCTATCATTGATCAGATCACTTTATCTCTGAGTCATGGCAGCTTAAATCACCCTCATTTTTTGGTTTCTGAGAAGACGACTTAAAAATATCCAGTGTTTCACAAATCCGGAAAACGTATCAGTAATCCACATCACTGCTTCCAAATTATCCCCAAAATTTGTCTGGAAAACACTTCACCTTATATGAACTCCAAGTAGGTGACATCACATTAGTGTTGTACCAAAAGAACCATTTAATAATTTTTTCAACTAGTAGAGTGAAAAAAACAATGTGAATATGACCCAGATCTGACCCATGATAATCAAATCCCCACACTCAGTTTTATTAAAGGGCTTTTTTAAAGATAATTATTTTGTGTATTTGGTGTAACAGAAATATTTCCACATAGTGAGGTAGATATGTGGGGGCATGTTAGAACGAGCCGTTTTAGGGGGGCGTGGCAGAGTCTTAACTTTGATAAAGAATATCTCTTTGGTTTTGAGACTTTAGTCTTTGCAACTTCAGGGATCTTATCTATGCACAATCAGCTTGTAACACTCCAAAGAGAAAGGAAAACTTGAAATCGCATCATATGACCCCTTTAAGCAGGAAACCATCTTGTTGTTTGGGTGTTTTGGACTTCATCACACTGAAGGGAAAGCAAAAGCTAAAGAGCATCCTCACAATATTACATATCACACACGACATCCAAAATGATTGGCTGAGGATAATATTTTTTCTATTAAAGATCAGAATGGGGGAAATCAAAAAGAAATTGTTATTTCACTCACTAGAAGGTTCTTTTTTTAAAGATTATTTCTCCCTAAAGTATTAAACAAACACTTGGTCCACATAAATATTCAAATAAATATTAGAGACTTGTTTATTATAATAGATGTAGCTATAGAACATTTAAGTATTTGACAGCATGATCTACATCGTTATTGAGGTATCAGAGAACGACATTCACCTCAATTGAATCAAGAGTGTTTGCTAACTGAAATAAGTTTAGTTAACATTTTAATTAGCTTAATTGAAAAGGCTGACGCGAGCTATTTGATTAGCATGGTCAGCTAATTAAAACCTTACTCTAACTTACCTGTAAGATGCTGGAGGCGTTGGTGAAGGCAGAAACGCTTTGATCTGGTGAAGTCACTGTATTAGATGAGTCAAATATGAAATTGCCTTTAACCGATCACTCAGTCCACTTACAGATCAAGAGTCCCTCAAAAGCTGCCTCTGGTCCGTCCGATCTTGTCAACGTGGTCAGTGTCTCATGATCCAACGAGATCAAAGACTGGCGGTGTTAATATAAGCGTGACGTTATTAAATGGACCATAATTTCTAATCTAATCCGTCCGGTACAGGTGATCTCATCTCACACCAACTCGTGCCCAAAGCTGGCTTTCTTCTGATTTTCTTCTTCTTCTTCTTTTGGTTTTATGGCGGGTTGCGAACCAACTTCCTTCTGATTTTCTTGCGGAATGCCGGATATCAACGTCACGATGAACGCTCTAATGACCAATCAGATTAAAAGGATAGATCTGCTCGACCAATCACACGCGTCTTCGCTGCACACGGACGGTGTCGAAAACACAATAACATGTCGATTAATGATTTTACCGTCGTTGATTGTAAACATAGATAATTATACATTTGTTGAGCTACCAAAAATTAAGCATTTTAACGTTATCTGTGTTTTCTGAAGTTGAACTGAAAAGCATTAGCCAATTGCTATTTACTTCGCTATTTTCGCATTGCCTCAACAGCCACTTTAACGTGTGAAGCCACGCGGTTTAAAAAAAAAGGTAAATACTCAAAGATGTATAAGTGGTAGAAATAGAAAAGAAGAGGTTATAATAACTAGGATGAGACTTGGACACTCGGGATTGAACGCTTCACTGTTCATAACTGGAATACATGGTCTATATGTGGGAATTATGGGGAGAAAGAAACAGTGGCGCATGTAATATATAATTGTACAAGATATGATGAAGAAAGAAATGAATTAATATCATATTTAAACAAAAAAAAGTTAAGGTAAACAAGGATTTTGAATATTTATTAGGATATGATTTTAATAGAGATAGAGTAGGATACAGGATATTAATCAAATGCATAAATACTACTGGGTTAAGTGAAAGGATTTAAATATAGAATGCGGATGCTCTATTCTATTCTGGATCTTTAGGAGACCACGGATTTAGTCTGGAGGAGCTGAACACGCAGCGCCAGGTGGATCCTGGGGAGAAGGAATGGGATGGAGCATCGAATAATTATTTAAGTAGGAATATTTGTGTGTATGCACGTGTAAGGATAGGAAAAGCAAAAACAAGGAAGAAATTGATTATAAATAAACCATGACTGCATAACAGCAAAAGTAGGAGGCGATATGCCCACAGGATGCAACGCGCCTAAAAAACGGAAGAAGAAGAAGCCACGGCCCACGTGGTTTCTTATTTAGGTGTTTTAAATAGTCACTGTGTATATATTACGTATATTTTAGCGTTAAAATGAGTTCTCAAACAGGAAATGTTTCCCGATCGCGAGGCCAAAAACACCAGAATGTAACTGCCTTCAAAAATGACAAGTTCGGTGCAAGCGCACAAGTTAAGGTACGCCAAGCGCCTGCTAAAATAAACGGTGTAGAATCAGACTTACATTTTATGTTTATATATCCTTTGCGCTGTTTATTGCTTGTGAATTTGTTTGAATTCTTTCTTTATGATGCTACCAGAAAGCCAAATCAAAGGTTCATGGTGGTCTGTGCCAGCACTGCAAAGATGTGCTAGAGTGGAAAGTCAAGTACAACAAATACAAGCCCCTTACGCAGCCACGAAAATGGTGAGATGAGGGGGGATTTAATGCATAGCAACAGATGAAAGGCAAATAAACTCCACAATGAACCCATATCTGAAATGATGTTTCTGTGCCTTTTCTAGTGTAAAGTGTCTTCAGAAAACAGTGAAGGATGCCTATCATATTATATGCAAGCCATGTGCACTAAAGCTGGAGCTTTGTGCAAAATGTGGGAAGGAAGAGATTGTCATTCCGTAAGTAGATTCAGGCCTCTTCCGACTGAACATGTCAACAAATATGTGCAAATTAGAAACAATGCACTACTTTAATATAAATATATATTTACATAATGAGAGGATGTTGAAAACATGCCCTGAAATATTTAACTGCTATACTGCATCAATTTAAACTGTTTTTTTTTTTTTTATATATATTGTATTTTTTTCCTGTAATGACAAAGCTGAATTTTCAGCAGCCGTTACTTCAGTATGTAGTGTTCAGTGTTGGGCAGTAACGCATTACTTAGTAACGCGTTACTGTAAATGGCTGAAATTAACTATTCGGATATGGATGTAGATGAGTTAAGTAATAAAATAAGTGATGTACTTAGAAATACAGCAGAGGAGGTAATTGGCAAAAACAAATCTAAAAACAGAAGAAAAGCGGTCCCATGGTGGAATGAAAAATGTAGTGAATTAGTTTGTAACAGAAATAAAGCCCTTAGGAAAGCAAGAAAATCGCTAGTGTTCACTGATATTATTAATTATAAAAGAGCTCAGGCAATGGTGAGGAGAGAAATGAGAAGAGCAAAGAAAAATTATTGGAGAGAGTTTTTAAAGGAGTAATATCAGGAGTATCTCCTGATGTTCAAGTTGAAACGATTAAGAAAAATTTAACTGGAGCGACAGTGTTCGACGTGAAACGATTGAAGTGTACTAGAAACAATGAAAAAATTGACAGTCTCTCAGTCATGATTCACTTTGATGAAAATAAGCTACCTAGCAGAGTCTTCTTAGGATTTGTAAGTTATATGGTCAGGCCATATATTCCGCCTCCTCTGAGATGTTATAAGTGCCAAAGGTACGGGCATGTGGCGGCAGTTTGCAGGGGTAAACAGAGATGCGCAAGATGTGGGGGTGAACATGAATATGGTCAATGTGGGCAAGAAATTAGTCCCAAATGCTGTAATTGCGGAGGAGAGCACAGTGCGGGATACGGAGGATGTAAGGTGAGGAAGCAGGCGGCGCAAGTTCAGACGGTCAGAGTCGAGGAAGGGATATCGTATTCTGAAGCGCTAAAGAAAGTTGGAAAGAAGAATGAAGAAGGGAGTAGTAGGGTATCATTACCTGAACAAAAAATGAAAAGCAAACAGGATGAAAAGAAAGAGATATCAAAGATCACAGACAAAGTGTCATTTGTGTCGTTTATGGCAGAAGTTGTCAACTGTTCTGCTCAAACTGATAGCCGGACAGAAAGAATCAAGATAATAATCAAAGCAGCTGAAAAGTATTTGGAGATAAAGGGTATTTCTGTAGACATGATAAATGAAAATCTAAAAGTATATGTAACAAGCTCGCAATCAGGATGTGGTGGCTCTTAATGGTATTTATAATTTTACAGTGGAATGCTAGAAGTCTTATTGCAAATGGTCAAGAATTTAAAGAATATATATCCAAGAAAGAAAGCAGCCCAGATATAATATGTATACAAGAAACTTGGCTTAAGCCACAGTTGAATTTTACATTACAAGGATATACAATAATTCGGAAAGATAGGAAACAAGGGAATGGAGGTGGGGTAGCTACTTTCATTAAACAAGGAATTGGGTTTAGAAATATTGTAAGAGATGTGGAGCAAGAGGTAGTAGTGGTGGAAGTATGGGAAGGGATACAAAGTTATAAAGTAATTAATTTCTACAATCCATGCGAGAAGTTGAGTTTAAATGTGTTGGAAAATATTGGTGGGAATATAGGGAATAAAGTGATTTGGTGTGGTGATTTTAACGCCCATAGCACGTTGTGGGGGAGTAACAAAAATGATTTGAATGGGACGATTGTTGAGGATATGCTTGATTGGGGAAGGTTAGTATGCATTAACGATGGAAGTAATACAAGAATAGATGTTAATCGTGGGCGTGATTCAGCATTAGATTTAACGTTAGTGTCTGATAATTTAGCTGGAAAGTGTGAATGGAATGTAATGAAGCAAAGTACTATAGGAAGTGATCATTTTCCTATTGTTATTAAAATTGGGGTGGACATAACAAAAGTGGAAGTGGTGAGAAATCCAAGATGGAAGTTTAAGACTGCTGAATGGGGGAAGAATTGAGAATTGTGTCAAAATAAAATGGCTGAAATTAACTATTCGGATATGGATGTAGATGAGTTAAAATAAGTGATAAGTGATGTACTTAGAAATACAGCAGAGGAGGTAATTGGCAAAAACAAATCTAAAAACAGAAGAAAAGCGGTCCCATGGTGGAATGAAAAATGTAGTGAATTAGTTTGTAACAGAAATAAAGCCCTTAGGAAAGCAAGAAAATCGCTAGTGTTCACTGATTTTATTAATTATAAAAGAGCTCAGGCAATGGTGAGGAGAGAAATTAGAAGAGCAAAGAAAAATTATTGGAGAGAGTTTTGTAATAAAATTGGGGTAGAAATTGAAATTAATGAACTGTGGGGTATGATCAGGAAAATGGGAGGAATTCAGAGGAATACTAGCATTCCGGTGTTAGTTGACAACAACAATATTGCAGTAACTGATAGTGATGAAGCTGAAATATTAGTGGAGACATTTGTTAAGGTTCATAGCGATGCGAATATATCAGAGGATATGACGAAGTACGGGGAACAGTGTGTGATGGATAATGCTCAGATATTTGTAAAAAAGAATCCAGATGGAGGCACACTAGATTTCAGATTTCACATTGTATGAGATGAAAAGAGCATTGGTGGGGATTAAACGGACGACTTCTGGTAAAGATTATATTTGTTATGAGATGATTAAACATTTATTGGATGTGTCATTAAATATGATATTGGGACTCTTTAATATGGTTTGGGAAACAGGGAAGTTGCCTGATGCGTGGAAGCACGGGGTTGTGGTGCCGATCGCCAAACCAGGAAAAGATCAATCTCAGACAATCAATTATAGACCAATATCTCTGACTTCCAATATTTGCAAACTTATGGAACGAATGGTTATGAATAGATTGTCATATGTTATTGAGAGCAAGAACCTGTTTCCTGCATATCAGAGTGGATTTCGGAAAGGGAGGAATACCATGGATTCAGTTTTATGTTTGGAAAATTTAATTAGGAAGGCTCAAGTTAAGAAGGAATTAGTAGTAGGTATGCTTTTCGATATTGAAAAGGCATATGATATGTTGTGGAAGGAGGGTTTTTTATTGAAATTGGATAGTATGGGAATTAAAGGTAAAATGTATAACTGGATATTGAACTTTTTGTTTGGAAGAACAATACAAGTGAGAGTGGGTTCTGCATACTCTCTGGTTCTTCCAATAGAGAACGTAACTCCTCAAGGTAGTGTAAGTAGTCCTATTCTTTTTAACTTAATGATAAATGAAATTTTTTCTAATATTGACGTTGGTGTGAGCAGGTCATTGTATGCAGATGATGGAGCGTTATGGTTTAGGGGACGTAATGTTTTGTATGTGGAAAAGAAAATGCAAAAAACTGTAAAGGAGGTTGAGGATTGGGCAAGGAAATGGGGTTTCAGATTTTCTGTGGCAAAAACGCAGGTAATATGTTTTTCGAATATGAAAATGAATCCTTCTCTGAATATAAAATTGTATGGGCAACAGCTAGAACAAAGATTTCTAGGAATGTGGATGGACTCAAAATTGAACTTCAGAAAACAGCTCAACGATTTTTTTGACGTCACATCATACTTCAGCTTCTCATCAAACTTTCTGTCCAATCAAATGCTTTCTAGAATCCGAAGCGCCCGCCCCCTACACTAAAATAGACGCTGAAGCCGCGGCTGAAATCGGTCACTTGTCCACAGAATTAGAATTTTCTGTACAGTGAAAACGTAGTGCACTAGTGCACTATATAGGGGACAGGGAACGATTCAAGCAGTGTAAATATGCTTTCCATTGAGGAAAAAAAGAAGTCTGGTTTCGCGCTGTGTCACACTAACCACCGCACCGCACACACACTCTGCTCCGGTCCAGAGACACGATAGCACGGAGCGGATCACATGTGCGAGTCGGCGCAGACCACAAAATGTATCGGAGCTATTTGAATTCTACACAGAATGCTATATTTTATAGCAATATGGATGAGATTGTGGCTGGCATACCCTGTCAAATGCAGCTTTACGGAGCTCAATGGCTCTAGCCCAAGCTGTGGTATAAACGAACGCTATTGGCTATTTTAAAAAGGGGCAGGGCTGCTTGATCTATCCCGCCCTGTCTTCCTGTTTCAGTTAAAATGACGTCAACACATAGAGTAACGCTGCGTGTTTCTAAGCATTTCAGGGGACCTTTAAGATCCAGGAGCGTGTTGCTAAAGAGATAGTAAGTAATGGAAATAGAAGGAAGGAGGTTATCTTATCTAGATTGAGAATAGGACGTGTAGCATTAAATAACAGTTTGCACAACAAACTGAAACATGAAACAGGCAATTGTGATAAATATGGACTACCAGAAACGGTTGAGCATGTTCTTTTAATATGTATAGCGTATGAAAGGGAAAGACATCAGATGTTCCAAGAACTGGAACTGATGGGAATTAATAGTATATCTCTAAAGACACATAACCATTAGGTTATGGAGTAATGCAATCAAGAATGTATGGAGAATTGTTTAAGTATTTCAAAAAGACAATATTAATGGAATGAGTTTGAAGTTTGGAATTTTGTATTTATTTACGTAAAAAAATGTTGGTTTATTTTATTATTTTATTTTGTTAATATTAATTTTATTTTATTTTTTTATAATAGTTGAATAATTCATAGCTGAACCATGTACGTTTTACACTCCAGACCAGTAGGTGGCGGACATGCACCTTTATTTATAATTCATGAACGAAAACATTTTGTAACATGATATTGATGTACCATTTTCATGGTAATGCAATGTTTGATTTTAAAATGGGTTTCAAAGGATGAATTTTGAGATTTAAAGTTTAATTGATATATAATTTCTAAAGTGTGATCGAGAAAGGCAACAAAGGCTTTTGACAAAAGGTCAGAACTCCTGTTATGTAGATTTTTGAGGTGCACTCTTGTCAAAAATGTATCTATTACTTTTCCTACATAATTTAACAAAAACAATGGTAAAATATCCATTTAGGAGTCTTAGACCTTTCCAACGATATATAGTTGATGATTAGATTAGGATTTAATTGTAATATAGTGAAGTAAACTTAGGCGTCCCACAGAGGGGACGGGTGACTGTTAAAGGGTTAATAACACATATTTATGTGCTTGCGGGGGCGTGTATGCTGGGATTTCATAAATTTCATGGAGAAAAAAGTAACGTAAATAGTAATGTTACTAATTACTTTTGAAATAAAGTAATCAGAACAGTAACGTGATTACTTTTAAAAGGAGTAATCAGTAATTTAATTACATTTTCAGAGTAACTTGCCCAACACATATAATACACATTAATGCTGCAATATTTTACATTTATAACCCAGTATACTTGTAGTC
>NW_015555744.1:549295-549789 GCF_001515605.1 Sinocyclocheilus anshuiensis | reverse complement strand
ATTTGATTACATTTTCAGAGTAACTTGCCCAACACTGGTAGTGTTACATGATCCTTCAGAAATCATTCTAATATGCTGATTTGGTGCTCAATTATTAATAGTAGTTCTTTTTATTATCAATGTAGAAAACAATTTATGATGCTTAATATTTTTGTGAATGCCATGAGACTTTTTCAGGATTCTTTGATGAATAGGAAGTTTAGTAAAGAGCGTTTATTTGAAATATACATCTTTTGTAACATTGGAACAGTGTCTTATAGTAGTAGTGGTAGTATATCAGTGCAGCACATGTGCCATCCTGTGGACATACAAAGTAATGGTAAATTTAATTGTGGCCTCAAGATATTCTGTGTGTTCTTTTAGGCTGCTTTTTCACTGCTCAGTTATTCTATTAGCTGTGCATTATTAGGGACACTTCTTTAATAAGATGAATTAAACTTATCACTGTCATATATATATATATATATATATATATATATATATATATACTGTAT
>NW_015555744.1:539200-549139 GCF_001515605.1 Sinocyclocheilus anshuiensis | reverse complement strand
ATATCACTCTTATATATATATATATATATATATATATATATATATATACTGTATGTTGAGGTGTATTACTATTAACTGTGACCACAAAATTAAGTTCTTGTATTTCATAGTTGTTTTAGAGAGTTTTTATGTATCTGTCTGCTTTTTGTTTTTCAGACTTGACACGAAGGAAGAAGAAGAAGAGGTAGAGGACACCAGCCAGCCAAATAAAGGAACGAGACAGAAAAAAAGAGATGATGACGAAGATTTTGATGACCTGGGCTTTAGCAATGATGACTGTAATAGTGATTCAGAAGCGGAAGGAAATTAACATTTGCAATCTTCTGTATGCATTACCAGCAAACAGCTAAACCTAAGAACAGTGTATCCAAGGAAAACTGGGGCTGGATACTGGACATGTACTCACCTGTTCCCCTGCTGTTAATTGGGAAAGACTCCCAGGAGGTGTTTTCCTGTTGGCTGTGGTGACTGTTTGTTTCCATTACTGTGATCTTGCAGGAACTGACACAGTCATATGCCGACACCCAGTCTTGTTTTTTAAATCACACAAACATTTTGATAGCATTCATGTTATTTATGAATGACTGATTCATGTTGAGAAGCTATATGAATTAAATATGTTTCATAAGTCTTTTTGTAAATAGAAAAACAGAAATAGAAAGTACTGATGAAACATGTCCATTGAATAAACGACCTACAAGCAAGTGCTGTCTGTTTAGAAAATACTGAATTACACTGAATGTTAAATCTACACCTTCACTGTCCCGTTTTCTGTCCTGCTGACTGATTTTCATCTTTTTTAACATATAGATTTTTTTAGAAATGTCCTCTTTGCATATAAGTGGCTGCGAAAAAACACAGGGGACCCACTTTATATTAAGCGTTATTAACTACTATGTAGTAACATTTAAATTCAAAGATCATTTGATGCAATGCCCTTATTGTGTAGATACGTGTATTTATATATATATTTTTTTAAATGCATCCATATAATTGCGGCTGTAATTAATTTCAGTAAATGCAGCTTAATTACAAACCTACCCATACCACTAAACGTATCCCTAACCTTAAACAGGTCCCACATCAATAGCAGCAAAAGTGTTTGGCAATACAGCATTAACACAATAAGCACATTTGTAACAAGTAATCTTTTCTAATGTAAGTACATTAGTGCATTTAAAGATAATGAATATAAAGTAGAACCATCACAGGTCTAGAATAACAGAATACATTTTTTTGAATGAAAATGAGTCCAGTAACAGATGTTAAATCACCATGTGATCACAGAGGTAATGCTATGAGATCATAGCCAACTATTTCAAGATTTTCAGGGAAATCTCTCGTGATGTTTGAGGAACTTAAACGAGAATAGTCTGTTTCTGTTTCACCCTTTGTGCAGCATCTGAACCACCTGTGACGCAAAGTTCTGGAGCAGTTAATACTTTACATGATTGCTAATACAAAGCTGTTTTGTGAACGATTTGAGGAACTGTAACTTTAATCCTGGATTTATGTCATGAGGTTTAGCCACAGTTATGAAGCAAGAGGGGAGACCTGTATCACATGCCTGACTGCTTTACTATCTCCTTTACCACACACATCAAAATGATTGTGTCCAAATGCTATTGTGAAAATGCTTTCAATGGCTGTATTCTTTATATGGAAGAAATGGCTGCAGCTTCTTCATATGGAATACAGCTATTGATCACATTTTCACTTTCCTTTACTCTTATCAGTGGCAGAACTCACTAACTTAGTTCAATGATATGCATACAAAATAATTATGTGCAACTTAATTTCAGTGCAGTTCTTCTGTGCAGTGGACAATGCAAACCATTTTTGTTCTGTTTCATTACAGTGCCCTTTATTTTTGTCTATAGCCTATGTAGTGTTTGTCTATATTGTTGTAATGTTTGTTGAAGGAGTCAGGTGAGACTGCAATGTCCTAATATTGCGTGAATGTCATGTGTCATGTGTATTCAAGTGTTGCACAAGAATTGTCCTTTACAATAATTATTTATCCAGCAAACGTCAACAGATTGTTCTAATATAAAACATTGCACAGGCAAGAGTGTAATGTGAAACCTTTCAAAAGGGTGTGTAGCTAAGGTAACTATTGTTCATCCATGGTGCTGTCATTTGCTCTTTCATTTAATCTACAAACACAGTGCAACAGGTTCTTCTACCTTCATTCTTATAAATTAGCACAACTAAACAAAACATTTCACAAATACTTCCAGTTCAATTTATTTGTTATAAATACAAACCATAACCTAATGCATTTTAGAATCTCAGCTAATACCAATTGTTATTAATTATAGCCCTAAATTATTAACTGATGGATATGTTCTATGTATAAGTTATTATTGCTTCAGTATTCCTTTATCCCACTTTCTTAGTTTCCTATGATTCTGACAAAAGACTCCCGTGTTGGACACCTGCTACTGCTCATACATCACCATGACCACACGCGGTCGCCGTGATTTTGCCAAGTAAGACATGTTCCTGGATCAACATCTTTTGTTGATCCTGGATCAACATTACTGTCCAAAAATACAGACTTAGCCCAATCCCTACCCCTAAACCTAACCTTACCCATAATTTATTCCTAAAATCAGAGGGAAATGATAGCTGATTAACAAGGGTATAGAAGCACCTAATCCTGATTGTAAGCCTAAAACTGACATTTCCTGAAAAGTAATCTCTCAATTCTGATTGGTTGATTGGAATGATGTTCCAGGATCAATAAGGATGTTGATCCAGGAACATGTTGTACTTGGTCAAATCACGCTCACCGACCACACACCCCGTGAGAGTACTAAACTACTAATATACACTAGAAAACGTTTATATTTTCTTATTTGTAATTATTATTAGCCTCTTATTTGTAGTAGCGAGTAATTAATACATCCAAATGAAGAAAACAGGCGGTCACCAATTACAGAATGTCCCAATGGCGCATGAGAGTTTGATTGGATGTACCCTATGACTCGCTTAGAGCTGTTGTAATGATTACCGGTTTACAATATCCACCTCCCAGGAATTCTGCAGTGCCTCGTGTCGTATATAAAAGTTCAGAGAATTCATTTGAAATGACATTTGAAAATCTGTGCCAATAATGAATCGGAACGACACAACCGCGCGCATTGCGCACGTCTTCCGTGGAACATTTGTGCACTCCACACCACGAGCTGCGGTGGAAATACTGCAGAACTGTGTCTTAGGAGTCGACGATAAGGGCAAGGTTTGTTTAATACGTTTTTTAATACAACTTGTGTCATCTCATTTTGATTTACTTTCGAAAGATAACCACATAATGTATTATACTGTATATAATAATAAATGATGTCATTTGTTATTGCCAATGATTTGTAATAATGTACTTCCTATTTTTTTCATAATGCTATTTTTCCCCTTCTTTCTGAGCAGATTGCATTTATTGAAAAACATCAAGATGTGGTCAGTCTTTTAGAAATATGGGGCTTTGAAACTTCAGACATAAAACAGCTTGGACAATAGTAAGTACATCAGTCTAAATGAATTGCATATATTCTATAGTCTTGCATAAGGGTGCTTGCAGTCGCTTTTGCATTCAGAACAACCACTCAGCAGCTAACGTCACCAGCTTTGTGATCAAATTGTGTAATAATGAGCATGTTCAAGCTTGAAATCGTTTTTGCAGTGCCACTGCTTAATTTTACTTTGGCTCCACAGTGAGTTTCTTATGCCCGGAATGGTTGATACACACATCCATGCGTCTCAGTATAGCTATGCTGGAACTGCCTTAGACCTGCCTCTGCTGGAGTGGCTCAACACTTACACTTTCCCTGTGGAAGCCAAGTATAAAGACTTGGATTTTGCCAATGATGTCTACACTAAAGTTGTGGTAAGCTCATTGAAATTGATTAAATAAGAACTATAATAAATGTAAAGAATAACTCTAAAGTAAGGTAAATCATTGATGGAACTGATAAGGATGTAGAATGCATGTTGCAAATTTCGTTTGAACCTTTTTGTTGACTGTTTGGCATTGTAGAGAAGAACATTAAAGAACGGCACCACTACTGCTTGTTATTTTGCCACAATACACACTGATGCCTCTCTTCTGCTTGGAGAGCTTGCAGGTAAAACACATGCAACCAAGGATACACACATGTTGAATGAATTTCCCCTTTGACTGTGTCTGTGGTGGCAAACACAAACACATCCTTTCTCTAACCTTTGGAATTTGTCTTGCTTTGTCCTATCTTGTCTTAGTTCTTGTTCCCGTTAAGTAACTGCATTTATGTTTGCTTTTTCATATTATGTAAGAAGAGGTGCACTGTGACCTATCATTCTGTGAAGTAAAATTGTAATAACTCTGTCTCAACTTTAATATTACTTTCAAATCCTGAGTCCACTATGTTGCTGTATCATTATCTCACAAGATAATAAATCGATCATTGATTTTAGATTTTGATATACAATATTTTGCCTCTTTTCCACTAGATAGGTTTGGACAAAGAGCTTTAGTGGGTAAAGTTTGCATGGACTGCAATTCTGCAGTTCCACAGTACAAAGAAAGTCCAAGTGAATGTAAAGAGGAGACAGATCGGTGAGTTTTGGAGGACTGTGTGACTGTACTGACATGATAGTGTTAGTACCCTCATGTACAATGTACAAAATCACTGAATTTTGGTTATAAACCTAATCTAAACCCCAGTCTGATCAATGAACGTGAAGATATGATTCTGCTTCCTCTTGTTTTTTTTTGCAGTTTCATCAAAGAGCTTCTCAAAAAGGAGGTAAATAATGGGTTCATTCTCATTAATTTAATTGATTTATTATGTAACTCTAGTCAGAGTCGGTGTTACAGTAAGTAGTTGTGCCTAAATGATTTCAGGCTGTGTAAATATGAAAATAAAAATATATGATCTGACTGTTTTAGTACCCCAATGTTAAGCCTGTAGTCACTCCTCGATTCGCTCCGTCCTGTTCCTCCTCACTGCTCAGTGAATTAGGTGAGATCGCCAATAACAACAAGCTTCACGTTCAGGTTTGTCCTCCTTTCACACATTAACATTTACTTGATAAACAGTGATTTATAAAGGTTAAAAAACATACAATTAATATTCAAGTGGATTACGGCATTGTTCACATGGTAGAAGCTTGAAGCATGGTATGATGACTAAGAGTTTTTGATTGACACATGACCTTATGGTGTTATGACTTTCAGTTCTTTATGTTCATAATTCTTGTAAAAGGTGATAATGAGGTGAATGATGGGTGTGGTTAGCCTTATGTACTCCATGCTCCATCAGCATTTATAATAGAGATTCTGTGCAATATATAAACTATAATTGTAATATTATAAATAAATGCTGTAAATATTATAAACTGATATTCTAAACTCAATAGTTGTGAATAATTAGCAGTTTAGCTGCTGTAAATCATAAGATAAACACTAATAGACACTAAGTAAAACGATTAACACCGTTTTTTCTGCAATCATTAAACTTATAGAGTCACATCAGTGAGAACAAAGAGGAAGTGGAGCTTGTGAAGACATTGTTCCCAGGCTGCAAATCCTACACTGATGTTTACCTCAAGCACAACCTGCTTACAGATAGGGTGAGTGGTATTCAGTGATTGTCATTATACTGTAAAGACCTGATGAAATATATTTTTGCATATATTTTTTTATCTAATATATTACTTTATATATATATATATATATATATATATATTGTTCTACATAGATACCTTTGTTACTGATTAATTGTATCATTTTGTAGATTTTATGTTCTGAATTGTGTTGCAACAGAGTCCAAGTGTGAAAGTCTGAAGTCTATGCATGACATAAACAAATGTCAGTCTTCTATTACAAATACAGTGGTTACTATGCATCTTTAATGGAATGTATGAAATTGTTACTTGCATTTACTTTTTTTTAAGGTGTAGTAATATTTTAAACCACCTTTGCCCTTCAAAATAAATAGGGAGGAACTCCTGGTGTAAAAATGGGTTTGAGTCTTTAAAATATATGCAGCTGTTTGCCAATGTACAGTTCTGTGTGTTTATTTAAAAAGATATATACAAATAAATTCATATAAAGCTGCACATATTTGATGAACCAATATGTTTTTATTGAAGGTTTTTATTTTGGTTTGTTGTCATTAGCCCTGTGGATGTGAAGGGCTTGTTTGAGAGGTTCTGAATCATGTGCTTTGTAATATGAGTTTGTGATCAAGAGTTCAGTTCACTGGAGTGCATTGTCATTTGTTTAAGCATACAAACTCCCTGCTCTGAAGAGATGACACTCTTCCTCACTGATCTGGGACCAAGTGCACTTTCTGACTATTTCTGACATAAGAGACCTATGATTTAAAGGAATAATTCACCAAAAAAAGTGAATATTTACTCATTTTCATTATTTACTCATGCTAGGGTCGTTGCAAACTTGTGAAACAAAATCTTTGATGGCTTTTACCAAATCAGAATATTTCAGTTTTAGGTTTTGGATAACTGAGTTTAATTTTCAATTAACTGGCTTCAATGAATGATTCATTCATTGCTATTCTGAAAAAGGTATTTTGATTATAAAGCACCCTTTTAAAACGGTTATTGTTGTTAAATTAAACCTTTGCCTAAAAGAATTGAAATTGGATTGGAATTAAATGATGTAAATGACTATTGCAGACTATAATGGCCCATGGCTGTCACCTAACTGACGAAGAACTGGAGATCTTTCGTGAAACAGGATCCGCAGTCTCTCACTGTCCTAACAGTAACATTTCGTGAGCACCTCAAGCCTTTCACTATTAATATTCATTTTCAGATCGCTTTAATATATTCTAATACATGTTATTTCTTTCATTTATTGTCTCTTTTACCATCCCAGGATTTGCAGTGGGATGCTAAATGTGCGCAATGTCTTGAACCACAAAGTGAAATTGGGTTTGGGGACAGGTAAGGCTGTTTGCCAGGCCATTTTGTCCATTATAGTGGAAAATTCTTTCTTAGCGAAAGCTTTAAAGATAATAAGCTATACATGTCAGTTGCCAATTTCATGTCAGGTCCAGTATTCTGCATTTTATGGTTTTGTCTGTGCCGTCTGTAGATGTAGCAGGAGGCTACTCCCCATCCATGCTAGATGCTATGAGAAGAACTCTCGACACGTCGAAGGCCCTGACCATCCAGGACCCTCAGCATAAGACTCTGAGCTTTGAGGAGGTTTTCAGATTGGCTACACTTGGAGGCAGCGAAGGTAAGTTTCCAGCTCTCATTGACAAACATGTTATTTAACACTACACTGTAAAAAAAATTCAGTAAAATTTACGGTAGTTTTTCTGTCAATATGGGGTGCTGTGTGTACATTAATGAGGAAAAAAAATTAACTTAAATGATTTTAGCAAATGGCTGCAATATAACAAAGAGTGAAAAATTGAAGGGGGTCTGAATACTTTCCGTACCCACTGTATATAGAAGGTGCACAGTGTCATTCACACAGACACTAAACACCATCATGGTAACACACATGAAACTGAAATAATGCAATAAACATTAATTTAACAACATTAGGTGTAACATACAACCCTAATATACAAAACTGATAAGAAAAAATTAAGAAGAAACATAGTTATTTTAACAAAAATCATCAAATTTGAAATGTCACGCAGGGAATTCTGGGAATGTCAATTTACGGTTATTCACTGTAAATTATACGGTCTTTTTCACTTCCAAAAACGGGATACTACCGTAAAATTAATGTCCAATACATGTAATATCCAGTACAGTTTTTCACTGTATATAGTAGGGGAATTTACCGTTAACCACTTAACAGGTTTTTACTGTAGCATTTTTACAGTCTTTTACCGTTAAATTCACTGTCATTTTTTACAGTGTAGCACAGCACACTATATAAACTTGCCTGGTTGTTCTCTACATTCCCTACAGCCCTCTCACTGGATGATCAGATCGGAAACTTTGTGGTAGGCAAGGACTTTGATGCCCTGCGAGTGAATGTTTGCGTTCCTGATGGACCGATCGATTTGTTTCCTGGTGAAGGCCCCAAGGTTCGACAGAGCTCCTACTGATCTTTTCTGCCCTCATACTGAGAAAACAACATCAATTGGTTAAAATTTTTTGTTTTTTGTGTGTGTGTGTGTATGTGTGTGTGTGGTCATATGCAAACACACTGGTCTTGTTGCAAAAACAATCAATATCAATGAATATCCTTTGCATACATTACAAATTCTTTAATGTGTACAAATGATAAAGAATGCCCCATTTAATGTGCTTTTTTTCATACAGGTCATTTTGGAGAAGTTTTTAAACTTAGGTAAGTTGCTTTAAAAAATGTTGAAATGCTTAAAATATCCCTTTAATTCAGATATTCTTGTCTTATCTAAATCCATTTTTGTTCTGAAAAGGTGATGATCGAAATATTACTGAAGTCTACATGGCTGGAAGACGAGTGGTTCCATTTCCAGATACATAATTACTCTCTAGTTGTTTTTACCAGAAATGTAATACATCTACTCAGGAGGTGTTTTTTTTTTTTTTTTGCCGAGATTACAGTTTAGTTGTTTTTTAAAGGATGTTATAGATGTATATTATTTAGTTAACATATTGTTAAATGTCTTTATTTAGGAAATATTGTTTATTTAAATTTTACCGCAAGATTTCAAGATTTGTCCAATGCTCAAATAGATTTTCTTTCATTTTTATTAAATTGTTGTCTTCTATTTACTAGTCGCGTTGATCATGGAAAAAATGTGACAGAATATATTTTATATTAATCAATGACAAATTGACAATAAAAATGCTTTATGTTATTGTCACCATTTTTAAAATTCATGTTATTTAGGTATATTTATTTATTTTCTTTTGATTGCTTGTATTATTATTGATTCATGATAATACACTGTAAAACCAGTATTTGTGACACTCTCTCATGCACACAGCTCTCATCAGAAGCTCTTCGCTGTCTGTCTCACCTGTCCTTTCACTGTTTATGACAGTTCTTAAGTAGGAACAGTGCTCTTGATTACATTTGCTTCATGCCCTATACGTACAATGCTTACAATACATGATAGATGAGAAATGTATTTGAACTGAAATTGAGTGGTCATCATTTCAAGCAGTGGCAGCAGTGTCTTGCAGTATGACATGCTATACATCTAAAATGATTTTAAACAGCATTTTTTAATTATTCAATCATTTTTATACATGGAGTTAAGAGACTATGTGTAATTGTTATATTCAAAAATAGTGATTTTTCACACAACAGTACTAGTTAAATGAATTGCAGTAAAATTACATAAATAAACATGGACTTGTCATTATTCATATACATTTTAACACAATTTTGAAGTTAGTTTATTTGCCGATTAATTGGCAAAAATAATCGATAACCACATGGAGGCGCTAAGAGACTGTGTTTTACACTGCAGATCTAACGCCAGTCTACAGTGATGTGCTTTAGTGAGTGAGTCATATTTGACTAATTTTTTCACAGTATGCTCATATTTGAGTCACAATTTATATTCAAATATCAGTAAACACGATTTACATTTTATATAATTTTCTGTTAGTATTGTAAATGATGCTGATTTTTAATGATCTGAAACATTTTTATACATAATATTATTTTATGCCATGCAAAGTTTGTGTCTTTTTCAGCCGAAGTTTGTTACACCACAATGCCAACATTCCAGTTCTGAACTCTCGGTCAGTCAGGTCTGTCTTGTGTGTTTGGAAAAATAATATCTGAACACATTGCTCAGCAAGCAAATCTTGCTTTCATAATGACTATTACTCATCATGATGAATCTTTAGTATATATTTAGATGTCATTTACAGAAATGTTTACAAACTTAAACAACTGCTTTCACAGAAGAAAATGTAAGGGACATATGTGACCCTGGACCACAAAACCAGTCATAAGTCGCTGGGGTA
>NW_015555744.1:538038-538781 GCF_001515605.1 Sinocyclocheilus anshuiensis | reverse complement strand
TTATGCCAAAAATCATTAGGATATTAAGTAAAGATCATGTTCCATTAAGATATTTTGTAGATTTCCTACCGTAAATATATCAAAACTGAATTTTGATTAGTAATATGCATTACTAAAGACTTAATTTGAACAACTTTAAAGGCTATTTTCTCAATATTTAGATTTTTTTTGCATCCTCAGATTCCAGATTACATTTTCAGCAAATGTTAATTTTGGGGTGAAATATTATATTTAAATATAAAATATTAGCAAATGAAATGAACCTCAAAACTGTCTGCTTTGGCGTTCTAGCCCAAGGGCTTGAACCACAGACATCTTGCAAATAGCATAGTGTCTCAGAGCGAGAGAGAAGCAGAAGTGAGGGAGAGTGTATAAACATCGGAGTGAAAGACAAAGAGGCACACAGACGGGAGAGAGACAGAATGAGACGGAGGCATGAGTAAAGCGCATGTGAGTGGGCGGGGCTTGGCACGCAGACGCGGCGGGAGCATGTGAATGGAGAATGAGGCGAGCCTGTGTCATATGCAGTGACGTCATAGTACCCATTTAAAGCCCTGCCCCCTTCCTGCAACCTCTCTCTCTTACAGAAACGCTGAATCAGTCAGAGACTGACTGGATCGTGGTTTTACTCTGTACTGTTAACCAGTGTTGGGGGTAACGCATTACAAGTAACGCGAGTTACGTAATCAGATTACTTTTTTCCAAGTAACTAGTAAAGTAACGCATTACTTTTTAATTTACAA
>NW_015555744.1:532261-537535 GCF_001515605.1 Sinocyclocheilus anshuiensis | reverse complement strand
CAAGAAGTTGAAAATCACATCTAATATGTGACCCTGGAGCACAAAACCAGTCTTAAGTCGCATGGGTATATTTTTAGCAATAGCCAAAAAAACATTGTGTGGGTCAAAATTATCGATTTTTCTTTTATGCCAAAATTCATTAGGATATTAAGTAAAGATCATGTTCCATGAAGATATTTTGTCAATTTCCTACTGTAGATATATTAAAACTTAATTTTTGATTAGTAATATGCATAGCTAAGAACTTAATTTGAACAACTTTAAAGGCTATTTTCTCAATATTTAGATTTTTTTTGCATCCTCAGATTCCAGATTTTCAAATAGGCTAGTTGTATCTCAGCCAAATATTGTCCTATCCTAACAAACCATATATCATTGGAAAGCTTGATTTATTCAGCAATCTCAATTAAAAAAAAAACAAAAAAGACCCTTATGACTGGTTTTGTGGTCCAGGGTCACATATTCTTTCCTGATATATGGGAAGGAACTGGGAAGATGCCCCTCTTAAAGGAACACTCCACTATTTTTGAAAATAGGCTCATTTTCCAACTCCCAAGAGTTAAAGAGTTGAGTTTTACCGTTTTCTAATTCCATAAAAAGTAACTAAGTAACGCAATTAGTTACTTTTTTATGGAGTAACGCAATATTGTAATGCATTACTTTTTCTTTTTTTTTCCCCAACACTGCTGTTAACTGATTACCATCTTCCTGACTTCACCTCAAGGAACAAAAGCTCGGTCGGTACACAACGAAACACAGCACAGTAACGTTCTGGTAAAGTTCAGAAAAAGAGAACATTTAAGTTTGGAGTTTCCTGTGAAGTGGGAATTGTGTCGGATTAGAGTGTTTACTTGTGCGTGGTATTGTTAAATTGAGAGAGATTGTGTGAGATGACAGGCGGAACTCACTGGCCTTCACTGCATCTGTCATAATCTGGTTAGGCTTTGTGACTATATATTATATATATATATATATACACCTTGCTACGTGTACTGTGTTAGGCTAACCGAGACTTGTCATTTGCACTTATATATTGTTGCTCTTTTGTTAGTTTTGACTGCTTTTATTGTCCTCATTTGTAAGTCGCTTTGGATAAAAGTGTCTGCTAAATTACTAAATAAAATAAATACTAGCCATCAATATCCCTTTTCCATTTATTTGTAATTGTTGATGACATGTTTTGTAATATTTGCTATATTTTTAGTCCTTAAAATATTTTTTAACTTGTCATTGACATTTACAGGACCATTTAAAATCAGGGATTCCTAAACTTTTTTTTTTTTGTCATCCGAACCCCTTTTAGCCGAAAATAGTTTCTTGAAGTAGGGAGATTTTAAGTAGCCTAAATATTTTAATAATTTAACCTTTCATTCATGTTCACGAATCTCTGATATCAGTTAGTGGTCACATGACAGAGGTAAACATTTTTTTTATTTAATTTTTTAATTGCATTAATTATTAGTCAGTTTAAAGCTTTTCAACACACCCCAGTTTAGTAAACTCTGATATAAATTATTTAAAAACTACTTAAAAAAAAGAAAGTTAAAAAAATTCTGAAAAATAAATACTTAGTACATTTCCTTCCCTTTTCCAAAACCTACATTTTTCTTGTTATAACCATGTTGCCCATTCACGATTAATTCCTCCCAGCGCAAGCTCCATAATTGCTTTAATACGAAACTCTTTCTTTAAGCTCCTCTGTCTCGTGGTTCTGAGCCTTGCCCTCTCCTCCTCAGCCAAACTCACGACTGAGAAGCCAATTTACAGCCTCTGACTGGCACAAGGATTAACGTGGGAAGAACACGCGGAACTCTGTGTGAGAACCCATCTGCTCCCCCGCTGAACAATTCCTACGTCCTGCCTTCAATTCAGCCCCAGGTAATTTACTTTTACTCATGAATACAAAGTTCTAAGCCACACTGTTTTCTTGTTCAGCTATGCCTCAGTACATCTCTTTGTATCATTGGTTAGCCCCTCCTCCTGACGCATGTCTACACACTGTGGCGTAGGCATCTGCCCTCAACATCTGTCACCACCTGTCACTGTGATGTCATCCACCCAGACCGGCTTAACGCCCAGCCCCCTCTGTACAGATACAGAGAGCGAGCCGCAGACGCTGACTAGTCAGAGTATGACAATAACACCCAATGACTGGACCAAAAGATTTTCCTTTAAGGGACAGAGATGTACTTTGAAGACAAGACATGAAAAGTATATGTGAATATCCTGCGTGTTTGATGAGGGTTCACACCAGCTGTTGTCATTCCTTAGAGGGTGACACACACCTCTCCAGCTGTTACTAGGTCAGGCAGGATTGTCAAATCTGCTTTGGTTGTGAGTACAGAAGTGCTAAAGGTTGTCAGGACAGCTGTCGTGAAAACAGGATGTCTTTGCGTCAGCAGGCGGGACAAGTGTGCGAAACAAGCACCATCTGAAAAATCAGTCGGCTGTCAGGGAATCTACAATTTGGGCCTTCTTCTGCGTGTTATTCAGTATAAAAGCGCCTGGAAACTACTCACTTCAAAACCATTATCTGTATGATGTTCTGGAATTTCCCCCAAAATGACAACAGATCAACATGACTATATATTTTCTCTCTGTATATTTTTTTATTTACAATACTTTTTTCTTTAATGCCAGGTAAAAGGATTAAATGCAATACATAAATATGAACATAGTAAGGTGTTTTTTTCTATACAAATTTGCATATAACTAAAGGCTGAAATTAAACAGATACATACTCTCAACAGATACATCTCTTTTTTTTTAAGGAAACCTCACTCCCTACAGAAGAAAAGACGTTTATATACACAATACATGCACTCGGACTCGCTTACATTAACATATGCTGACAGACACAAAAATGACAGGTGCATTGTAGGTGCATTTAAAAAAAACAAGAAGTTTCACAGACTCAGGTCTGACTTTATGCGTACACTATTGCAGTGTTATGAATGTGCTGTCTAAGTAGTTAGCTCATCTCGCTTCGACAACAGGAAGGTCTTGTGCGCAAATTTCCCCCATGCACACAAATACGCTCACACGGAAACAGACTGTACCACCTTACAGTCTTATAAAAAAGTCACACGTAATTAACAATTACAAAACTCCCTGACATCTGACACTCTAAAACGCAGAATGAAGGTTATTGGTTCTAGAATGTGGGGAAGACTTCTGATGAATCTCAACCTTTCATTCAAAAACATGATGTCACAGTAGCAAGTTCACATTCTAAAATAATGCTAAATAAATGGTTTTAACGACTGGGTGGCCTCACATTCCAACTGATTTGCTAGAACAGACTGTAATGACAAACTGCAGTTTAACAGATCAATTCATGCTGCACACATCATCAGGTAGAGCTTTGACACACCTCTTAAAAATCCGGCGTCATAAGTCAAAGGCTGAACACTACTTACTCAGAAACTACACAGAAACTACTACTCAGAGTATCTGCCACTCCCATTGCTTGAAGGCGGGAACAGGCAAATCAAAAAACAATAATAAAAGCTAAAAATTTCCTGAAAGGTGTCCTATGCTTTAGGAAACAAAAGAATATGCAAGAAGACCTAGCATAAAACACCACAGAGAGGAGGGGAAACAAAACGGAAAAAAATTAATACCTATTAGAAAACCAAAATCTGTCAAGATTGTTCATGCATGAGCCTCAGACGGTACAGTTCTCTTGTTTTCTTCTTAAGGTGATAGAAAAACACAAGTCCGTTTTTCCAAGCCGTCCATTTTATCCACCAGTGTTCTCGAGAGAAAGAGGGTAAAGCTTATATTCTCTGGATCTTATCGGCCACCACTACGGGATTCTCCTTACGGATCTTAGCAGCGGCTTCTGCCTTGTAGTCATACGTGCAGCTGTGCTTGTCTGAGTACCGGTGAATTCCACAGAACAGATTACCACATCGACAGTCGAAACCTGTAAAACCAAAGAAGACATAAGACCTCATGTCCATATATCACACTAAATCAGAATGACCAATCAATGAGTCTCACCTGTTAGGCCAACCCTTTTACGGCAGGTAAAGCATCTATTTTTCTTCGGTTTGGAGGAATCTGGGCTCTTGCCCTCGTCGCTGCTCTGAGCCACAGGGATGGGGGAGTAGGAGGAGGTGGGCTGTGTTATGACTGTGGGAAGAATGGAGAGAGAAAAAAATGTCAGAAATTAAACTGTTGCAATGTGGCATGGGTGGATTCTGAAAGCAGCCTGAGACCGATTTCTGAGTATGGTCGCAATTTTATAGGGCTGTATCCTAAAATAGGCTCTCCCACAAACCCCAAAGTCCCAGTTTCTGTCAGAACGAAGTTCTTAGCACTGCATGAACTTAAGACTGTCATCAGTAAACAGCTTACACTAAAACTGGAGCAGGCCCAAAGACTGCTCTGTTTGCAGTAAAGTCCATTTTAGTACAAAGAAGAACTGAGAAAACAGAGCTTAATGTCTGAAGGCCTAACTACCACAAACTTGACAGTGCTTCCTTTGACATTCACACTGTAGAGTTTTAAATAAACATTCCTTGCATACTTGAACAATGATAATAAGTAATAAAACAGATCTTGCTTTCATCTTGCGCGTCATCTTGTTCATCATCTTGCGCACTGCTGTAGCTGCAGACATTTGAATATACATTTAGACAGCACAGTTTTGGTTTATTGACATTTGACAGGCATTTTTGAAAGATTCCATCATACACATTATAAAATCCCCCCTGCAGTCAAGCAGCAAAATGGTGCACAAATATTGGTTGGTTGTTTGTTTGTTTAACAAAATTATTAAAGGGGTCCTATTATGCTTTTTCACTTTTTCAACTTTAGTTAGTCTGTAATGTTGCTGTTCAAGCATAAAAAAGATCTGCAGAGTTACAAAGCTCAAAGTCCAATTCAAAAGGAGATATTTTATTCAACAGAAATCACTTTTCAAAAACTAAAACGAACGACTCGTTTGGACTACAACGCATATTTTCCGGGATTTGTGATATCACAAATATCGACGAATGGGACGAGACCTGGTTGAGCTGCACTAGAGAAGGCAGCGAGTGTTCTCACTATGTCGGAGACGTGCTAGTTTTCCCAAGGCAGACGAACTTAGAGTGGTTACAATCATCCGGGTTTAAATCGCGCTCAAATTGATTTGATTTTGATGCAATATTTACACTGAAGCTCGCAGGCGGCTATGGTAAAGGGCATGGCATTTCCCGACCAGGTGCCGAGTGCTGCCAATCACAACACACACTGACCCAGCTAACCAATCACAGCACATTTCGT
>NW_015555744.1:502146-530401 GCF_001515605.1 Sinocyclocheilus anshuiensis | reverse complement strand
CTATTATGCTTTTTCACTTTTTCAACTTTAGTTAGTCTGTAATGTTGCTGTTTGAGCATAAAAAAAGATCTGCAAAGTTACAAAGCTCAAAGTCCACTTCAAAAGGATATATTTTATTCAACAGAAATCACTTTTCAAAAACTAAAACGAACGACTCGTTTGGACTACAACGCATATTTTCCGGGATTTGTGATATCACAAATATCGACGAATGGGACGAGACCTGGTTGAGCTGCACTAGAGAAGGCAACGAGTGTTCTCACTATGTCGGAGACGTGCTAGTTTTCCCAAGGCAGACGAACTTAGAGTGGTTACAATCATCCGGGTTTAAATCGCGCTCAAATTGATTTGATTTTGATGCAATATTTACACTGAAGCTCGCAGGCGGCTATGGTAAAGGGCATGGCATTTCCCGACCAGGTGCCGAGTGCTGCCAATCACAACACACACTGACCCAGCTAACCAATCACAGCACATTTCGTATTTCAGAAGGCGGGCCTTCATTTGATACAGGAACTATTCGAGCCGTTCATGCCAGACTGGGGAGAGAGGTGTTGTAGTAATGTAAAATATGTGAAAAAGAATGTGTTTTTCGAACAACCTAGTATGAGAGCCTGTTCTAGTACACCCCCAAAACAAAATCAAGACTTTGTAAAAGAGCATAATAGGACCCCTTTTAAGGGTTGTACACTTTAGATGATAATGAAATATGTTTAACAATGATTATTCACCAAGTTTAATAAGTTTACCATTTAATTTTGCATTCTAGAGACTGGTGAGAAATCATGAAATCAATTACAATTATTTTATTTAATTGACAACATTCATTTTAAACAGTAAGAAGCTACATGTAGTTTTGTGAGAAAATATAAAAAATACATCTAAATGTAAATCTTAGATGAAATGTTATAAAAAGTCTATATTTTCTAGATACTATTTTAACAATTTACAAGTTGCTTTGTTGTTGCCTTTTATAATTTAATTAATCATTTTGGAAATGATTATTTAATTTAGTTGTCATTGCCATTTTGTCCACAAATCATCTTTATACATGAAAATACATACATATATATGTATGTATCTGCCTTTATATTTCAGAAATTGAGGGGATCATCATGTTTGATGAAGTTTGAAACATTCCGTGTTAGACTAAACAAGCAGCTTTGTGTGGCTACTTTAATATTTATTTGATCATATTTCATTCCAATTACCTGGTTCAGCAGACTCAGCTTTAGGAGACAGGGCCTTTTCCTTTCTAGAAATGCTCATTTCTGTCATCTGTTGTGTGACTGGTAAGGAGGTGGAAGGAATACTTCTGCAAAAACAAACAGGTGGGGGATTTTAGTGTGCACTGGCTTTTCTTGAAACACAGGAGATCATTCAAACGTCAAGCAGCTGAACATAAAATGCATTCTTTCCCATTCTGAGGTTTAACAACAAACACACACGTGAAGTACTCACTCTCTCATGGTATCTGTGCTGGGTGCAGGTGAAGGCTCTGCTTTGTTTATGCTAGCTTCTAGTCTCTGTATGGCGGCGGCCTCTGCTGAGGGGCTGCCAGCTGGTCCAACAGAACACAAAGACACATATCACAAACAGTGCACAGGTGCAGCTGTGCTACACTATACAAAAGGCCTGTGACACAAAACAAGTGCAGCTTATCATTTACAATTTCTCAGGGAAGACCCAACATTGTGCTAGAGACCAAGAAAAGGATTAAGTTCTAAAACAGCTTAGAATAACATGCTATCACTGAGTGCTGGTGTCAGAAATGCTTTACAAGCAGTAACCATGGTCTGTTATTGCAGTAGCAACTATAATATCACCGTCTCCAAGAGGTGCAATGAATGAGAGCCCTTATACCATAGTATAACTATAACCATAGAGAGCTCTATCTAGGAGGTTAGACAAACAGGTTAATGTTTCAGTGTGACTTACCCAGGGGGCTCATGGGACTACGATCACTGCTTTGCTGTCTGTTCAGGTGCTCCTTATAGCACACCGAGCACATGCCATTGGTCCTGGGGTTGCCATAGAAACCACAGCCAGTGGTACACAGTATAGGCACGGGACTCTGGTTTGTCTCTTGGGCCATTGCTAACATATCACAAAAGAAAACGGAGACAGAACAAGAGTGGTCTTGTTAACAATGACAGCATTGTGTTTGGCTTACATGCACATGCAATGAGTAGAGGAGATCATTGTTTTAAAGGTGCACTTAGTAGTTAATGAGGTATAGATATTATAAGCTATTGGTATCAGATTGGCACTATTGTGGACAGATACTCAAGGCTGCAGTGTCAGTATTGGACATGAAAAAGCAGTATTGAACTATTCCTAGTATGTATAATTTGTTCATTATTATATTCTTTATTTAGCCCATTTTGTTTAGATGTATTTTTATGTTTATTTTTGGTAAATCACTGGCTAATGGTGCAATATAAAGTATAATTTTTTTAAAATTAACAAATCAAGTTCTATTAGATTAAAAACGAGTTGAAACTACTTAAAAAAACAATACTAAAATACTAAATTAACATATTCTGTAAAGAAATAAAGAATTATTACTGTTTCTTAAAAACAAATTACATACTATTATTATGCTGTGTAGTCATGTGACCTCAATATGGCGGCACCCATGAGGGAGACCCGCTCCATGTAGAATAAAAGAGCTTTTCTATAAAACTGACTTCATCTTATATAAACGTACATCATTGCAATGACATTTCACAAAACTGTGATTCATTTCTTCATGTGTAAAATGTTTAATTAGCAAAAAGTTACCTTGTGCACCTTCAAAGCTCAAGGGTTTAAACTTTTCTAAGTCTCTAAGCGTAGATACACCGGAAACCCCGCTATAATTAAAATACCTTGTTTTAACTCAGCCAAAAATAAGACACACGCTCCTCAACCACCCTCATCAGGACAGAATAATTACAGTCAAGTCAACCGATTGACCGGACTAACACCGAGTTCTGCCGTTTCTATTCCGTACCACATCCAAACTGAACTCGCTTCTAATCTGTCTGTCTGTATCTGTAAATAAAGTCTACACATTAAACAGCACGACACAAGCTCTCCCACCTAACCATGACTAACCAAACGAGTAGGTGTCAAGTGTGATATGCAATTTCTGGAGGCAATAAAGGTGAGACACTAAGCCTACATCTCTAGTCTGTCATTTTAAGCAAAAGAAGCACAAAAGCGGTTCACGTGTTCAACCATGCGAGTCAAGGCACCGACACCAGCTGACAGACACCACGGATCAAAACCAAAACTAGTGCTAGTCGATGCTGGCGGTTAGCACAACCTCAAACCACCACTCAACCGAGAGTTACAGGTCATTTATCCGTCTACATGACGGGACAGTCGTGTCCGGGATGTAAAAGAGTGGCTGTGTCTCAAAACCTCGCGAGCTTGCTGTCTAGACAGCATCATAAGCGCGTGGCTATCTAGGTAACGTTAGTCAGCTTACTTCCGTCGAATCTCACAGACGAATAAACTGGGTGGATTTGAGACAACAGAATGACCCAGCACAGCGAGTAAACGCCAAAAATAGCAAGACATAAAAAATCGTGACACATCCAAAGGCAAACATCGCGACTACAGAGCAGCACTGGCTTTGTTTAATCTTCCTTCTTTGTCCTTTTGTTCCAGGATTGCCTACCTAGACAGACAATCTGTCCTTTGAACAAGCCTAAAACAAAAAGCTAACTGGCTTAGCCAGCTGTTTGTCTGAGTAACTAGTAACATACAGCACAAAAACGCAAACAACTACAGGAGATTTCCTTGAATTTATACACGCAAGGTCGAACAATAAACAAGCCACAGTACAATGAAGATAATCCGTTGGGGTTGTGCGTCAGTTTCAAAAGCCATTACTGAAGAAAAAAATGATTAAACAGGGAAATAAGAACAGATTTATAATTTTATGTAACATACAAGGTGAAGAAAAGTTGGCGACTGTCCGTATCTGTTTTTTGTGGCCAGGCCAGTCATGTTCTGGGGCTTGTGATGTTCATGAAGGTGCTGCTGACAACTTGGGACACTTTGTTTTTTTTAGAGACCCACCCGTCGAACAAAAAAAGCTCGATACCTCGAATAACCCTGGCGTTTATAGATCCGAGCTAGCGGTTTAACCCGGTGTGCTAACGTTACACGTACTGAATCGGTAATCGCTCCCTTTTTCGGGGTCAGCCGGTCTTTTCGTGATCACATCGTCAAACCTTCGCGATTATCACCTAAATAAAATTAATACAAACGTTTTAGCGCTTACCTTGAAGGCTTTTAAAACCTAATCGGTCGATGAACGTCGGTTAAGGAACAGGAACTCTTCGAAAAGGAGTTTGTCTTCCTCCCGGGGTTTTGTCGGTGATAAGTAAATTCCTCACCCGCTTTCTCCTGAGCTCTCCCTTCTTTCACTCTGTTTGTTTCCTCCTTTAGTAAAGGGGAGTGACTGATAGCGTCATCGCAAATAGGCAGGCATTCATTGGTCATTCGACGCTCGTGGGCGGGGCGTGGTAGTCAAAGAGGGGCACAATCCACTTTAAGATTTGCCGTCTACACCGATGACGAAATCATACCTTCCTGATGAAAGTCTCCCAAGCCTGAAGACAACAACAAAGTCAACAACAGGCTCATAAAATGGGGTCTTGAACATTTAGTAGGTATTTATTGTGTTATATCGATGATATTTTCACTTTTACTAGGTACTTTCAACATTTACCAGTCATTAGTTTGTGTTAGGCTATCTGTCCCACTCTGTTGTATCACAGCTCTTTTTGTTATTGGCACTGCAACTTTTGTCATGTGTTGACACTCGGATGCCATCTTTACACTGCAAAGGAAGCACAGGAACCGCTTCTGAAGTGGTGCATTACATAGACTGTATAATGTTGCACTGAGGTGTCAAAAATGCATTTGCATAGGAATTCCAATTGCAGAATATGAAAAATATAAATGTTGATAGATAAAAGGATTAATGGAAATATGAGTTAGAAATAGTTAAATATATTCAACAACAAAGTTTGAGGCTTACGCAGAACGGCCTGTGTAAAAAGATGTCTTGCGTACATTGTCCACTGAGGAATTCTTGAGATATTTCCAAAAAAGTTCATTCATTTTCTCACCTCTGTGCCCATAAACGTTGACAGCTCTCATGTGTTTTTACACTATATGCATTACTTAGTGTCAGTCAGCAAACTCTCACATGAACTGTACAAACCCACGAGCCTTAAAGCTGATGTGAGAGAGATTCCTTTCAGTAACCCGACTCAGTGTATCCTGAGGGTGGCTTCGCACATAAGCAAAGGAAGAAGCCGCCTGGTTGTTTCTGAGAAGAAGAGTTTGAAGTGGAGGAGGGGGACGAGTTTAAAAACGGCTAATTTAGGGAAAATAAACCTGTCTGAACTAGTTTGAGTTTGGTTAGTCACACTGTAGGCTATGTGCTGTTTGCATGCATGTGTTGTGTGTGCAAACATGCTGTACAAAAGAATGGCTTAAGTTTTATTGCATGTTTGACCTTTAATCTGATGTTTTTGGTGTGTCATTGCTTAAGTAGAGATCCCAGCCCACGTGAAAACAAGGCAAACAAGCACCGTGTGATTTTTGCATTTTTATTACAATGCATAGATAACAGTAGGTCACCCTATTCAGACCAAAGTAAATGTGTGCAAAAGATGTTGCCTTATCTGCATGCGTTCTTGAGCATGCAGAACTTCATTGCATTTACATTATGCATTATGAAGCTTTCAAG
This sequence comes from Sinocyclocheilus anshuiensis, assembly GCF_001515605.1. Lineage (NCBI taxonomy): Eukaryota > Metazoa > Chordata > Actinopteri > Cypriniformes > Cyprinidae > Sinocyclocheilus > Sinocyclocheilus anshuiensis. The sequence continues at coordinate 524,646 of NW_015555744.1, read as the reverse complement.
TCAAGTCAAGTCAAGTCACCTTTATTTATAATCCTAGGTACTACCAAAAGTCCAGAGTTTTGCGACCTTAGGGAGCGTGATGGATTGTAGCGTGGTAGAAGACTAGTTAGGTATGCAGGAGCTAACCCATTAAGGGCCTTATAGGCAAGTAATAATATTTTGTAACTGATACGGAACTTATTAGGTAGCCAGTGCAGAGACTGTAAAATTCAAATATCAGTGCAGGATATGCTTTCAAATATCCATTTTGTGTATATGTAATAATATGTTTTCCTTATATACATACATCTGCTCTTTATGGATCAGTTAAGTCCAGAAGTAGTTTTGCATGTGATTTGGATGCCATTCTTGCTTTTTGAAAATGGATGCATTTTTTTCATCATTCTTAAAACATGGTTGACAAATAGATATTATATAATTAAACCAGGACTGTCATGTATAGTAAGGTGGATTTCCTTCCTTACATTTATGCTTTCACAAGCTCCCAGTGTACTTAATACAGAGTTGAAATGCAAAAATCATTATTGTTTTATTTATTTTTTAGTGTTGTAGTGTGTTTTGGTAATTGTAAGTATGCTCCTGTGCCATAAAGTGTTTGATAGAACATACAGTTGTAATAGAGTATCAGCTGCTGGTGCCATTGTCTCACGTGTGTTGACCCATAACAGCATCAGAAGCACATAAACACTAACACGCAAGTGAGTTTTCACCTTACGACAGTGATGACCTAATGAGCTTACATTGCTTTATCTCCACAGAAACACCCATACACAAATACTCCGCTTATTTTTCATGAGGTCACATGAATGAAACCTATTAGACTAGGCAATGTAGTCATTTGTTAATCAAAATGCTTTACTATGGAATGACAGAAAATCATCAGTGAGGCAGCTAACTAAAAAAAACCCAAACAAACATGTATGTTACTGAAAATAAATGTCAAATAAAATATTTTTTCAGCTGCTAGTGCAACATTTCTCATTTTCATTTAGTTTAACTTGATACTAAAATAACTCAAACCAAAGAGAAAAAAACCTCAAAATTGCTAAAACTTTAACAAATTAAAATGAAAATATATAAAACTAACTAATTCAATAAATATTGGCATTAAATCAACTAACATTGATATTTTAAAACAACACTGCAGTGAGTTAATACCAGTGAGGTAATATCACATTGCTAGTATTCTAGAGTGATGGAATGTATTTCAATCCATAAGATGCGCTTTTGAAACCAGTCTTGATTCATCTGTCAGCTATCCCTCTTTATTTTGACAGCTTCTTCCTGCCCTTGTAGTTGTTTCAAGTATGCTTTCACTTTCTGTCAGTGCCCTCCCTCTCCACCTCAGCCTACCCTCTTCCTTAAGGGAAATTTTGTTCATTTGCTCAAAAGTACCCAGTATTCTGGCAGTTTTTCATAGTATCAGTGTTTTCATTCTGCTTTTACATAAAAGAGATCCTGCGTGTAGCTGTCGACATTTTCAAATATGGCTTTAGCAATTACATCTATGCATTTTCCACTTTGGCAAAATGGTTTTATTGGTCAAAGGCTACTGAATCCTGTTATAATTATGAACTCTACAGATTTATTCATGTCTTGATTCTGTTTAAAATAATTTAGAACCAAGTTCAATAACAAAACAAATTTGTTGAATGAACAAACATTCAGATCCAGTCAGCAGGCGTGAGTGTGAAATTATTTAGTCCTTTATCACCAATGAGATGTAAACAAACAAACCATGCAGCACTAGTAAATCCAGATGTAATCACAGGCTCAGTACTAAAATGTCCCTGTCACAAGTGTTTTGTTTCCGTTATGAGCACATGGATATAGAAGAGTGCAAAATAGAAATGAATCATGCTAAAATACTTTCCGGACAAACCACTCTTTTCTTTTCCTGCACAGGCAGTACCGAGAATACGGGCTGAATGAAAACGTGAAAGTAACAGGGCACCAGCCCTTCTATAAATATAAACCTCCATCCACCCAGAGTGTATTAAATATCCTGACTATAGGATTCTTCAGAGGAATGGAATGCAGCTCATTGGTTCACATGATTACCTGAAGGCGGTTTAGTCTGATGACAACAGTAAAGATGAGACACTGTTAGACTGACTCAGATGTTTTTTTTACAAATGAAAGCTGCCAGTTCATCGTTTTAGTCTTGTCTATTGAAACTAAATAGCTCTTTATGTTGTCATGTATACTGTACATGTAGTGTAAATTTGATTGTAACGGTCAGGAATGTTTGATTCTACAGTTCTGATACTGTTAACATATCTGAAAAACCTTTTTCTTCAAGACTTGAGTGGGAAAAAATAGCAACCTCTATGGAACATTTTGTGTTTCTGTGATCAAAGGTGTGCCAGTGGCTGAGAGAATGAGGGAGAGAGAAGAAAACATGCTCAGAATGCAGTTACAGCCTGTGTCAGTTCTCCGAAGTTGGAATCCCCAAACGGTGCTGCTAAACTTAGCCGAGGAAAACAATCTAGCTCTCTGCAGGGCGAAGAACACAAGTATAGAGATAGACACTCAAGCTCATGGGATCACACACTCACAGAGACATTGACACAGTATGCACAAATACACTGTATGAATACAAATACCTGCTGACTGGGAGGGTAATGTGCACAAAAAATGGGTCAAACATTGAAAATGCAATTTAGCCTGACATCATCTGAATTCCCCTAGATTTCTCATTCATTTCAACAGACAGCCTCAAAGGTTTATCTTTAGTGACATCAGGTGGTCAGGATGTGTAACAACAATGAAGGAATCCACAAATACTGTTTGTGTTGTTGGATTCAATGCTGTCACATGCATTGAGAATCTACCTTACATTAATTTCAAAAGGAAATAGGAGAAATCCCTGGAGCAAGCTGAGGTTAAATGCCTATTTTAAGGATGTAATAATAACAAGCTCAGTTACTCTATAATTTAATGGATGATTGACTCTAGGGAATAGTATTAAAGTCTCAAAGCCTGACCCACAAGGGTCACCACTAACTTTTGGGCTCAGTAACATTTTTGGTATTTTGGCATTTTCTTTATATTCACATTAACATATTTGGCATACACTTTTATCCAAAGTGTCATATTGCATTCAAGTTTTTTTTTTTTTTTTCAATCATGCATTCCTTAGGAATCAATGGATGATTGACTCTAGGGAATAGTATTAAAGTCTCAAAGCCTGACCCACAAGGGTCACCACTAACTTTTGGGCTCAGTAACATTTTTGGTATTTTGGCATTTTCTTTATATTCACATTAACATATTTGGCATACACTTTTATCCAAAGTGTCATATTGCATTCAAGTTTTTTTTTTTTTTTCAATCATGCATTCCTTAGGAATCAAACCCATGACCCTGACGTTGCTAACACCATGCTCTACGATTATCTTATTCCTATTATGAAATATTGTTGGGATCATTTAGAACCATAATGACAAAGATTAATAAGATTCAGTTACCTATAAATACCATAGCATATCAAGATCTATTTATAGAACCTAGAATCCTCTCTTTTTCTCCTTTTCCATACATCTAATATCTCTATTTCTATGCTTCTACTGTTCTGTGGAGCACCATCCCACAGGACACCTCGGGCATATATGAGTAAAATCTATCTTCCTATTAATTTCTCCGGAGACACTTTCAGACTTTCTGTTTTAAGTCTTTATTGTATGGCAGCTTTGGCTCTAATGTGCCAGATACTGTACACTGTTCGCTCTGTATTAGTTTAGCATGCCACTTTGTATTTTATCTATGTATTCTTTTACAATCTTAATATCTAAAATCTTATTTTCTACATCTTAATGCTGTAAGTTTACAATGATTGCACCATTTCCTGCAAACTGAAGCAGTATTTAGACTAACCTTTGCACTATAAGTGAAAGTACAGCTCACAGTGACCCCGGTTACCCTGCGGCACTAATCGTCTATTATATCCCTCTTTGCACTTTCTATAGTCAGTCATTAGACCATCATCCTCTATTTTGGCTTGGTACTGTGTGACCCCCTTTCTTTAAAAAAAAAAAAAAAAGTGAATAATTCAAAGGGGTGAAAGTGAGAGGCTCTAGAGTTTCGACTGGTTATTGTTCCTGGGCGAGGTCGCTGAATGCTAGTAAAAAGTGAACTCTTCATGCAGGGCACTCATCACCCGCCAGATTCTGTTCAGTCAGGGCATGGTCCACTGCTACATCATCATCGCACACACACACTCGTGTATGCATGGATACACACACGTGAGGTCAACCACATGCACAGAGTGAAGACCACTCGGGAGGAGGATGCCACGGCATAAACTCATCGCATCTGAAAGTGACGGTAAAGATGATTGGTACTTTCTATGTGTATTTTATACTTTTTTTTCCTAAAGGGATACTTTGATGATGTGTTCATCATCATACTTTATTGACAGTGTTAAGCCATGACTGACAACTGTTTTTTTTTATTATTTTTTTTATTTTAGCATTTGAAATGAAATGTATTTGTTTTTTATTAATAATAAAAATAAAATAATAATGTAACATTATTTAGATTAGCAGCTGTACTTTTACATCCCACATTCTGCCTCAATATTTAAAAATCGGATGATTTTTGATTCTGATAAAATAGTTTGAATAGTTTAGTTACTTGAAAGGCAATTTATATTTTATGCTTGAATGTGAATTATAGTTTTCTAGGTCATTTCATTTTGATGCAAACCTAAACCTATTGATTTCAGAATACCAGGGTGGTCATGCAGCTAATGAACTTTAAGTGTGTGTATGTGAACTTATGAACATTACTTTCATTCAATTGCCCTTTGACCCCTGTGAGAGGACACTGACACTGAAGATGAAAAGCACTATTGTGTCTATTGTACAACACAACTATGAGCATGTAATGACCCGGTCAGCACTTACCGGTCTGGTTACACTGTGGTCACAAACAATACAAGAGACGCTAAGCTGCTGGGAACCCTATGTGTCTGACCTTTCAGGACTTAACAATGTCTTCTTAATAATGTCCAGAACTCACGTCGTCCTTTTTTGTCTTATTTTCTGTTTCGTTTGCCTTTTACAGTGAGCATTGAGGTGGATGAAGGTAAGAATGTTGACTGATTTCTGCATACATTTTTTAAATACGTTTTTATTTTGTACTGTATAGTAATTTTATGTAAAAATATTTTTGTAGGGAAGGTTAATGAATTCAGCCTTTACTACGTGGAAGTGGAGGAAAACTCTAAGGGAGGTAAGGAGAAGCAGGCGACGCGAGATGGCAAACGGAGAAGAGAGAGAAATGGGGAAGTTAGCAGGAGAAGAGCTTCAGAGAAGAGATCAACTGAGATGAGAAATAAAAGAGCAGAAAAGAAACATGAGAAACACCACAAAACAACAAGGAGGGTGAGAAACACAGAAAAAGGCAAAGAAGGAGGAATGCAGATGAAGAGGAGGCGGAGGAAGAATCCAGCAAAGAGAAAAAGAACATTAAAAATGAAAGAACCAAGACACTAAAACTGGAAGATGAGAAGGAAAAAGATGTGAAGAAAAAGAGAAAGAAGCATGTTAAAAATGAGGAGGACGATGCAAATCCTGGAAAGACAAAACAGAAAGATTGTCAAGACGTTGCCTTGAAGGAAAAGAAAAAGAAAAGAAAGAAGCCAGAGACTACGTAAGTTTGTATTTTTCACCCCCACTCATAACAGTAAATTAATAAATGTATCAAACTCTAACCATACTATGGACTAGATGGAGTCTAAAAATCTGAGATCACATAAAAAAAATCAGTTTCTAAAACCTATAAAGTTTGTTTAAATATGTTTTAGCTTGTTGGAATTTTTATGGCGTTACATAAGGAACGTTACTCAATATCATTTTTTAAAATCTTACCTTATTATTAAACATTTTGCATTAAATCAGTGTAGAGTAAATTAAACATTTAGGAAATTTTGAAATGTATCTACAGTTTACATTTCAGCTTTTCTATCAAACTGTTTTGCTATCAGTATAATTAGTAATGGAAATGTTGTATTAAATTAGAAAAATGCAAAGCAGAAGAATTCCCATTTGTGGTCTCAGATGTTTGAGTCTGACTCAACATAACTGCATTTATTTCTCCCTCCCAGCTCAGAATCTGAATCGAACTCTGACTCCGAGTCAAAAGACAATCAGGCAGTGGGAGTTTTGGGGTCTCTGACCCCCGAGGAGCTGGAAAAGTTAAAAGAAGCGGTGGATGAAAGGAAAAAGCTGATCACCACACTAAAAGGAAAACCCTGGCCCATGAAGAAAAAACTAGTTATCCTTAGGTATGTCCTGTCACTGCTGTTTTTGCAAATGTGTACACCAGCTGTCATAATGCCAGTGAGCTGTGTTCTGACTCAGGGAGTCACAGGAGTTTGTGGAGAAATATGAAGGGGCTTTGGGAAAAGGCAAAGGCAGGAAACTGTATGCCTACAAGGTCATGATGATGAAAGTGAGGAGATGATCATTGTAAAATTGATAGAAATGAATATATCCTTCTGCAGCTTCAGAGTCATCTTTATTTTTCTTTATTACTGTAATTGTCAGAAATGGATGAAGTTTCAACGTGATCTTGAGAACTTCAAGACTGCCTGCATCCCGTGGCAGATGAAGATAAAGGAAATTGAAAGTGTGACGCTTCTCAGTTTAAGCTTCCTTCTCTCTCCTTTCATTATTGAAAAAATGCATTTTTTATTCATTATTGCTTATTTTTGCATCTCTAAACAAACTCTATTTTTCTATTCTTATAGGTCATTTTGGTTCATCAGTTGCCTCTTACTTTATATTTCTAAGGTGGATGTATGGCATCAATATGATTTTATTTGGACTGACATTTGGGTTAGTAATGGTTCCAGAGGTGAGAAAGTTACATATTAGTAAAATGACATATTAATAAAGAAGACCACATGAAAAGTTTATTTCCTTAAATGTAACCAGTCCATTCTCATTCACCTTGGAGGCTCTTATGGGAAAACCATATGGTAGTATGCCCAGGAAGACAGTGCCCAGAGAGGAAGAGGCCAGTGCTATGAATTTTGCAGTCTTGTGGGATTTTGGGGTAAATCTATATGATTATACACGTAACTCTACCGCTGAGCTAACACTGATGTGAATGCATGTGGCTTTGTACATTATATTGAAGCGGAGGGAGGTGCCAGAACTGCAGCTGATAGAATGCACGCTGTAGCACGATACAACGATATTTCTTCAAAAGCAGATCGTGGAGACATTCAAAAATCGTCATATCGCACACCCCTAACTACCAAGTATAATCAATCTCACACACACAAACAAGCACAACGAAATCACTTCACACTATTAAGCGGCTGTGTTATGAACATGCAAAATTGTATCGCACCCGTGCTACAGTGGTAAATTTATTCATCGCACAGACCAGTTTTTTGTAGCACGTGCGACATATATGTCGCACTGTACAGCCCTGCACCACCATTCAAAACTTTGAGGTCAGTACGATTTTTTGTTTGAAAGAAACATATATAAGGACACATTAAATTGATCAAAAGTTACATTTCATCAGAATCCTGACAAAAATGTATCATGGCTTCCACAAAAATATTAAACACAACTGTTCTTCAGCACTGATTATTATATGAAATGTATCTTATTAAATGTAGAAATGCAAGCACCAGGCATATAAGAATAATTTCTGAAGGATCATGTGACATTGAATGATGCTGAAAACTCAACTTTGCCATCTCAAAAAAATATATAAATAAATAAATAAAAAATAGAAAACATTTCTAGTAAATTGTGATAATATTTCACTTTTGCTTGATTAAATAAATGCAGCTGTGGTTAGCAAAAGAGGCATTTCTTTCAGAGGTATTACAAAATATTACCAACTCAAACATTTGAACAATACTGTAACTGTATATGTACTCGCACATAATTTACATTGCATAGTCCGAAACTTGTTTTTGTATATTTCAGGGCTATGCTAAGTACTCTGTCCTCTTCTATGGCTACTATAATAACCAGCGGGCCATTGGGTGGCTCAAATTCCGCATGCCCCTGTCCTACTTCCTGGTGGGAGTGGGTACAGTGGCGTACAGCTACATGGTGGTAATCAGGACGTGAGTGATGACAGTCCATATCAGAAATCATTTTTGAGTGTGTCCATAGACAAAACATCCTTTACTGATTTCCTCACTCTTACTCAACAGTATGGCCCGCAATGCCAATGAAGAAGGTGGCGGAGATGACACCAGTTTTAATTTCAGTTGGAAGACATTTACTAGTTGGGATTACCTCATTGGAAATCCTGAGACAGCAGACAAAAAGTTCGCTTGCATCACCACTAGTTTTAAGGTGTGTTTCTCTTCAAATTCCTTGTGCTGGGCCCACACCCACTTTGTGGATAATAAAGAAGTCTTAAAATGTGAAATGAAATTCTCTGAAACAGAATGTGATATTGATATACTATTATGTGATATTTCTGATATACTATAAAAATATTCTGCTAAAAATGTCCTACTGAGTAACAAAAGACCATGTGCTAACATGGAGCCTGAAAAAATTTCAATTCCGCCACATAAGGAAAAAATTTATATACATGATATATTTTAATATACATAAAAATACATAATAATTACATAAAAAGTTGACATTATGACAAAAAGTCAAAATTATGAGATAAGTCATAATTATGACAAACAACCAACTATTAATGTCATACTGATAACATTTTATGTCATATTGATAATTTTGTCTCATAATTTAGACTTTTTGCCATGTAATTTTGACATTTGTCAAGAATGATGACTTTCTATGTCATAAAACATAGTATAATTCATATTTTCTTCTTTATTCTATATCATCATATTTTTCTCATAATTATGATTTTACAAAGAATGTTTTTTTTTGTTATGTGTCAGAAATTAGACAGACACCTGATTACTACACCTTCACATGCAAACAAAAAATAAATAAATAAAATAAACAGAAATCTTAAAGGGATAGTTCACCCAAAAATGAAAATTAGCCCATTATTTACTCACCCTCAAGCCATCCTAGGCGTATATGGCTTCCTTCTTTCAGATGAATCCAATCGGAGTTATATTAAAAATTGACTTTGATCTTCCAAGCTGTTTAATGGCAGTCAGCGGGTGTTGCATGCATCAGTCCAAAAGAAGTGAAATAAAGCGCATGCATCCATAATAAAAAGTGCCTCACACGGATCCGGGGGGTGAACAAAGGCCTCCTGTAGCGAATCGATGCGTTTTTGTAAGAAAAATATCCATATTCAAAACATAATAATCACTTTAATCTAGCTTGCGCCAACAGTTGTACACGGAAGCAGCTCCGGGAGGATGACGTAAGATGTCGGCGTTGTGCATGCGCTGGTGAGTCTCGTGAAAACTAACGTTTGTTAACAGGAGCAAAGGAAGCAAAGTTTCCTTACTTTAGCAAAGGAACACCAGTCTCTCTCTTGACTTATATCGAAATCCTCCGACATTCTTCTTTACAAATCCTCGTTTTGTACTTCTAATTCGTGACCATTGTTTTGTTTTGATCTCTCCCCTGTGCTTCCGCGTTCGTCACTTCTGAGCGGCGCATGCGCAACGCCGACGTCTTACGTTATCCGCCTGGAGCTGCTTCCGTGTACAACAGTGAGCGCAAGCTAGATTAAGTTGATTATTTTTCTTACAAAAACACATCAATTCGCTACAGGAGCGATTTGTTCACCCCCAGAGCCGTGTGAGGCACTTTTTATTATGGATGGGCGCTTTATTTCACTTCTTTTGGACTGATGCACTGCAACACCTGCTGACTGCCATTAAACAGCTTGGAAGATCAAAGTCAATTTTTAATATAACTCCGATTGGATTCATCTGAAAGAAGGAAGCCATATACGCATAGGATGGCTTGAGGGTGAGTAATTTATGGGCTAATTTTAATTTTTGGGTGAACTAACCCTTTAAGAGCACAGCATCAAAACAGCCTGTTTCATTCAGAAGAGTCAGAATAGGTGTGGAAAATGTTAATGAAAGACTAAATTATGCCTATTTTTGCCATTAAAAAGCATCAAATAACATCTCGATTGGGGGAAAAATGTATTCTTCTGGTGAAACAATAAATAATAATAAAAAAGAATGATATGATCCCTTTAATCTGGCCTCTCCCGGCTTCATAATAAATTCAGCACATTAACAGGAGGCCATTGTGGAGGAGCAAGAGAGCAGAAAAGATGACAACATCCACCTGACAAGATTCCTTAGACTGCTGGCCAACTTCCTGGTGCTCTGCTGTCTGGCAGGGAGTGGGTACTTGATCTACTTTGTAGTACGCAGGTCTCAGAAGTTTGCTCTGGAGGGACTGGAGAACTACGGCTGGTGGGAGAGGAATGAGGTCAGACTCATGTAACATTGTGCAATAGTAATCCTTTTGTCAATCAATAAAAATGAATTTCGCATGGCTTCACAAACCCTCAGGTGAACATGGTGATGTCTCTGTTGGGAATGTTCTGTCCGATGCTGTTCGACGTGATCAGCACTTTAGAGAACTATCATCCACACATTGCCCTCCAGTGGCAGCTGGGACGCATATTTGCCCTTTTCCTGGGGAACCTGTACACGTTCATCATCGCTCTCATGGATGCCATCCAGCTAAAGGTACAGCTTCATTTAACAAAGATTAAATTGCTCACAGTCCCATCTTCAGTCTTTCTGAAGTTCAGAATAGTAATAACTTCCATCATTTTAGCTCCCTTGGGCCACAGAAACTGTGTTAAATGAATCATCTTCTTATGAAGGTCATTTATCCTCCTAACTGTCACATATTTTGAAGAGGGCAGAAGAGGAGATTGTGAAGAAGAATATGACAATTTGGCAAGCTAACCTGTACAACGGGACTGTGCCAGACAACTCAACTGCTCTTCCGATCACAGTGCACCCTGGTGATGTTCCCAGAGGGCCTTGCTGGGAGACAATGGTTAGACAGGTACTGGGGAAGAGTGGTTCAACTGAGTTCAGTTTGAATTTAATTGTATAGCTCTTTTCACAATACAAATTCCAGTACAATTGGAACTCAATATGTCCCAAAGCAGTATTGAATTACACCTAACACACCTCCAGTGAGCAAAATGTGGCAAAGGGGAAACTCTGTAAGAGATTTAGGTATAGGATAACAAAGAAACTGTAGGAGGAACCCAGCCTCCTCAAGATGGGAGGCTTCAGGATAATGGTATACACTTATGGTACTGTATTTATACACTAATACGTGAGTATGCTGCAGGGTGTACTTACTGTGCCTCTAGTGGCACCGAATGGGATTGCAAATATACTGACATTACAAAGAGTTTTCCCAAACACTGCCCCAGCATGCCCCGTCTTCAATTGTTTGGTCAAGCAGGTAGTTCTGACCCCAAATAACCACTAGTTGAGCCAATGAGACTATTTTGACCTGTTATAGTGATACAGAGTAACGGTGTTAACCCTTTTTTAACTGGTAAAAATCAGTTATGCATTTAAGTTATATGACAAATTTCCATTTAATTTGAACTGAGTAATCTAATTGAACTTGACTTTTTCAGCTGCTGATGCATTAAACTGATCAAAAGTGAAAGTAAACACTTTTACATTGTTACAAAAGATTTCTAATCATTTCAAATGCTGTTCTTTTGAACTTTCTATTCATCAAAGAATCCTAAAAATGTATCATGATTTTCACAAAAATGTTAAGCACAACTGTTAAACAGTTCTTATTATTATTATCAATGTTTCTTGAGCAGCAAATCAGCATATTGACTTATGAATATGACATTGAAAACTCGAGTAATGGCTCCTGAAAATTCAGCTTTGCTATCATATGAACAAATTACATTTGAAAAAATATATTAAAACAGTTTACACTGCAATATTTCACAGTATTATTGTTTTACTGTATTTTTTGATCAAATAAATTGTGAGCATAAGAGACTTAAAAAAAAAAATCTTAAGGACCCCAAGCTTTCGATTGGTTGTGAATTATATTTGTAAATATATGTGTGTCTAATTGGGGTTGGAGCTAAACTCTGCAGGACACCGGCCCTCCAGGACCGAGTTTGGGCACCCCTGATTTATAATAACTGAAGTGCGCTTTCTTCATTAGCCGTCCTATTCAGAGTTTGACGTCAGTGGGAATGTTCTGGGGCTGATCTTCAATCAGGGAATGATCTGGTGAGAACTATCTCCATTTAATGTAGCGTGTTTTCTTGCTTTTCATATGAAACCAGTACACCATCAAATCTCTGTCATTGTGTATTGTGCATGTCTTTATACACTAATACGTGAGTATGCTGCAGGGTGTACTTACTGTGCCTCTAGTGGCACCGAATGGGATTGCAAATATACTGACATTACAAAGAGTTTTCCCAAACACTGCCCCAGCATGCCCCGTCTTCAATTGTTTGGTCAAGCAGGTAGTTCTGACCCCAAATAACCACTAGTTGAGCCAATGAGACTATTTTGACCTGTTATAGTGATACAGAGTAACGGTGTTAACCCTTTTTTAACTGGTAAAAATCAGTTATGCATTTAAGTTATATGACAAATTTCCATTTAATTTGAACTGAGTAATCTAATTGAACTTGACTTTTTCAGCTGCTGATGCATTAAACTGATCAAAAGTGAAAGTAAACACTTTTACATTGTTACAAAAGATTTCTAATCATTTCAAATGCTGTTCTTTTGAACTTTCTATTCATCAAAGAATCCTAAAAATGTATCATGATTTTCACAAAAATGTTAAGCACAACTGTTAAACAGTTCTTATTATTATTATCAATGTTTCTTGAGCAGCAAATCAGCATATTGACTTATGAATATGACATTGAAAACTCGAGTAATGGCTCCTGAAAATTCAGCTTTGCTATCATATGAACAAATTACATTTGAAAAAATATATTAAAACAGTTTACACTGCAATATTTCACAGTATTATTGTTTTACTGTATTTTTTGATCAAATAAATTGTGAGCATAAGAGACTTAAAAAAAAAAATCTTAAGGACCCCAAGCTTTCGATTGGTTGTGAATTATATTTGTAAATATATGTCATTACAATTATTTAAATGTATAAACTTTTTTTTTTCCTGACTTAATGCGATTTGGTAAATGGCAAAGCAAATTCATATGCTTTGGCATTAATTTGATATAATACTAAGCGTACTGGTGCGATTCCTAAACAACTGCTGGTGCTGGGATCTGGAGTGTGGCTTTGTGAGTATCCACAACACATGGTGGTCAGTATCAGGGATTCCCCTTCATTTATAACAGGGGTGTATAATAAATAACTAACATAATATTATTCAACACGATACTGATGTAAAATTAGCTTCTCCATTGCTTAGATCAGGGGTCTCCAAACTCGGTCCTGGGGGGCCGGTGTCCTGCAGAGTTTAGCTCCAACTTGCCTCAACACACCTGCCTTCAAGTTTCTAGCATGCCTAGTAAGAGCTTGATTAGCTGGTTCAGGTGTGTTTAATTGGGGTTGGAGCTAAACTCTTCAGGACACCGGCCCTCCAGGACCGAGTTTGGGCACCCCTGATTTATAATAACTGAAGTGCGCTTTCTTCATTAGCCGTCCTATTCAGAGTTTGACGTCAGTGGGAATGTTCTGGGGCTGATCTTCAATCAGGGAATGATCTGGTGAGAACTATCTCCATTTAATGTAGCGTGTTTTCTTGCTTTTCATATGAAACCAGTACACCATCAAATCTCTGTCATTGTGTATTGTGCATGTCATCAGGATGGGGGCATTCTACGCTCCATGTCTTCCAGCATTAAATCTTCTCCGGCTTCACGTGTCCATGTACCTGCAGTGTTGGGCGGTGATGTGTTGTAATGTGCCTCAGGAACGGGTCTTCAAAGCTTCAGGCTCCAGTAACTTCTACGTGGCCATGCTGCTGGTCATCCTCTTCCTCTCTACACTGCCAGCTATATACACCATTGTCTCCATTCCTCCCTCCTTTGACTGTGGACCTTTCAGGTTCTGAAAATGTATGTATGGATTAGAAATGATATGGAGTATGAAGCCTGTCTGTTTAGCATAAGAACTGAGTAATTTGATGTTTCTGAAATTGGTTGGTGTGGTGAAAGCTTTTAATCTCTTAAATTAATTTGAATACAAATTAGACTTTAGAGTAACAAGCTGTATGTATGTATATATGTATACTTATGTATAAATGAACACTGAATAAGTGGAGGAGGGATGGTTACGAGCCAAGTCTTGCAATGGCAGATCTTTAGCACTAGAGTGCAGCAGAGTGCAAGTCCACAATTTTCTCACATCATTTTTCTCTTCAAAATCAGCACAAAATGCAGCTACCGTTACTTGAAGAAAGTTTCATTGTTATTTTTCATTTTATTATTTTTTTGGTTTCTTTTTAAGATAATGACAAATACTGCCAGGGAGTAGCTACATTAGGATAAACATACATGCATACATACATAAAGCTAGAAATAAACACATAAAATAAAAGCATACAAATTAATACTCGTACAGCTTTTTATAAAAACAATGGATAATTTCACCATTTTTCCTGCAGTGGGAAAAACCGCATGCTTGACGTGATTCAGGAGACCCTGGAGACAGACTTTCCTGTCTGGTTCGGTAAAGTATTCAGCTACGCCTCGAACCCCGGACTGGTGCTGCCCTTTCTTCTGCTCCTGGTGTAAGTTGGAATGTCTAAATACACCCGTATGAGTTTCATGTACTTCTGTGAGGATGTGCGATTGTAATGGTACATTCTTTTTCTGTCATTTTAGTCTTGCAATATATTATCTGCAGTCCACGTCTAAAACATACAAAAGGGTAAACATGGAGCTGAAAAAGAAACTTCAAACTGTAAGTTAGGAAGTCCAAATGTCTGTTAGTTTTAAATGTTTATATGGGCAGGGTTATATGGGCAGATGACATTATGTAAACTTACCACTAGATGGAGAAGCAGTAACATTGAGCCAAAAAGTAAATTAATGATAATAATAATAATTATTATTATTATTTACCACATACACCAAAATATATATTTAAATTAGTTCAATTTAATCAATGGACATAGAGCTGCTCACTGCTCTCTGATAATGTTACAAAATCCATAGGTCATTTATAGTCATGTCACTGAATTCTCCAATTTGTGTTTACAGCAAAATGAGGAAAACAAGAAAAAGAACAAACTCGCAGCCTTAAAAGCAGCCAACGAACTGGAGCAGGCGAGGAAAGCAGGAGAACAACGCAGCAGCAGCGCCTCCGATTTGGGTGAGAGCACACAGAACGGGTCACAGCTTCCATCAGTTAGTGCACAAGACAGCAACTTCGAACCAATGCAGAGAAACTTTCCATTAATGTTGAAGAGTTAATGTGCTGTGTTTGGACAGCATGTGGCCACAGTCTTAAAACAACATATCAGTGTTGCTGTGAGACAGCAGTTGAAAGGTCTTTCTGCCTTTTCTTTCTCAGGAGTGAATGAAGAAAGCAGCAGCCTAGATGAAGCAGGGCGTCACTGACAAGCTGGACAGAACGGTCGCTTAATTCACCCCTCACAGAGTCAGCATACTCAAAACTCTGAACCTCCCGTCTCCTCGACCCACACAACTACCAGAACCCCTGCATCCCGGGGCCACACAGCTTCAGGACATCTTCCAGGTCACCCCCAGCAGCCACAGAAAAACTCTCACTCAAACAGAAGATAAACAGCACAGATGTAAATAGATAAATAGATGAATCTGTAGGTTGCATGCATGACATTTGGCACTTATGACCATTTTTATTTCTTGTTGATACAGTATAAATCCTGTGCCCAGGCCTGCAGCACATATCATGAATGTCTCAGTGGAGCTCAGTGGAGGACTTGGTGGCTATGTAACTCTAGAATGATAAGTCTTATCTCTGTGAAAGAGAAATGACTGCTCTTGTTACACGCAGGCCAAACTAGGGTCAAACTATTTCTTCATTTGTTGTTTTTTTATATTTATTTGTAGTTTTAGACATATTTGCTGGATTGTTGGTTTACTTGCCAATTGCAACTACTTATTAAACTACAGCCGAAGTTCAGGGGCGTTTCCAACCTTTCATCAGTACTGGGGCACAGGCTTCCCTTTCAAAAAAGTGTGCTCAAATTTTGATACCCTTTTTCAAAATCACTTTTACCTGTAGTACAGAGTAGTTCACGCAAGCTGCACATGCAATAAAGAGCTGCTTTGTCATTACACAAACGATAGAGCACATTTGCTAGCTTTGTTTTCCAGGTAACACTTTAGTATAGGGACCAATTCTTACTATAATAATTAATAATTTAATAATTTATGCATTTAGCAGACGCTTTTATCCAAAGCGACTTACAGTGCATTAAGGCTATACATTTTTTACCAGTATGTGTGTTCCCTGGGAATCGAACCCATGACCTTTTGCGCTGCTAACGCAATGCTCTACCACTGAGCCACAGGAGCACTATTAACTGGTTGCTTATTAGCATGCCTATTAGTAACATATTGGCTGTTTATTAGTACTTATAAAGCATTTATTCTACATGACCATATTCTACATCCCAAAATCCTACCCAGTAACTAAACCTAACAACTACCTTATTAACTATTAATAAGCCGCAAATTAGGAGTTTATTGAGGCAAAAGTTGTAGTTAATGGTTTTTGTCAATAGCGAGAAGTGGACCTTAAAATAAAGTGTGACCATTTTCTACAATGGATAGTGGGTAGAAATCCACTTCATCCAGAGCTCTTTTTTTGTCTTATAAATTGTCTGGTTACTATTGTGGTGTGAGAAAGCGGTGCAGACGATTCAGTGAGTGAACAGTCTTAATGAATCAAACTGAATCGCAAACAATTTAAGACCTTTTTGCAAACCTGCTTGACTCATTAGATCAAAAGAGTGATTCGTTCGCGAATCTGACATCATTAGTTCTGATTCTAAAAAGCTGATAGAAAAAAGCACATAAATTGATTGTTGAAATATCTGAACAAAATATTCTCCCTAAAATGTGTTTGGACATATATGCAACATAGCCCCCACAGATATGAAAACAAAATAATTTTTCAACATTTAAGATTGACAGCTTGGCCCTGCCCACCATTATGCCTCTTCTCTCCATTTCATTGTTTCCCCACTCTCCAATCCATGCAGCTTTATCTTGATCAGCGTGTCAGGTGCCCCACAACATTTCCATGCGCCTTACTGTATTCTCAAATCTGCTCTCAGCTCTAGGGGTGTCCGATGTCTCGGATTATTTTCCTGCAGCCACAGATTTGGCAGTGAAGATGCATGTGGCTCATTTGTCATGCCACGGCCCACACTGTTCTGTTTGGGGTTACGCTGTGTACCATTTATGTGAGGGCATTTGTTCCCAACCCACTACTAGAAGATAGTAAAAACACTGAGAATATCGTTGAGCACCTTCTTTAAAGCTAGATTAAAGAGATCTCGCAATCCTAAGAAACTTATGATATCTCTGCATCAAATCTTGACGATTACTTATTAGAGAATTGGCACATAAGTTTCATTAACATTGCAAATGCTCATCCATAATTCATGGGAAGACTTCATTAAGTATTAACAGGAGTCATTTGAGATTTAGTTTATTTGTTCATTTAGAGAGCCATTGTTCATTTGAAGATACAGCTCTTTTCGAATTCATTTCATATGGTCCGGAAAATGCCAGGAAATCAAGAAAAGTGAAAGTTTAACAACTTATAACAACTTTTTGTATTGTGTACCTTCTTGTGAACCTTGATGAGGTCTTCACAATACCATGTAGTATCTTACCCGCTGCCACCACTGAGAAACTTCTTTTATATGCGGGACATCTGATCTGTGTGATTGTAGTTCTGTTACCGGACGTTACAGTAGTAGACCTCTTGTACATAATTAACTCCAAACAATTACTGGTATTCGGCTGCTGTGCCTGAGCAAGAATGTTAGTTTCCTTAGAGGTGCCTGAATTTCCTGTCGACATAATGCTTTATTTACACAAATGTAAAAAATCTGAACATGGTTCAACCATAGTTCAGTATAGGAACTGATATAGAACCAGGAAAAAGTGTGTTAAGAGAATATAAAATGAATAAACAGTTTACCTCTTCTGCTAAGATCCAAAAGGAGTTATTTAATCAAGAGTTATGCATTTTTCTTAAAGAGGAACAATTTAATCAGCACTTCACATTATTTCTGAGACTCTAATTTCAACCTGTTTCAAAAAACATTGTTATTAAAATACATTTAGAATTCTGTTGCATTCATCATTAAATCCAGGTACATAAAGCAGTTTTTTAAGCAACCTGTTTGTTTACGTATCACGAGAGACATCATGATTACTCTCTGATTATTTTAATCTTTGATCTGCCCCGTATACTGGCGTTTTGTTTCCTGGCTCTCACAGCACGGCTTTAGATCTTGACTACCATTTACTGTTGTCAAGGAGTCATTTGATTCCTTTTTTAGGAGTGAGCGGCTGTTAACAGAGACCCACCTGACAGTCAGGTGTGTCATCTGCTCTAGATGCCTCGCAAGTCTGAATAGAAGGACTTAAACTCAAACCGGCAAGATGCCCCGCAGAAAAAATGATGTTGCGATAACTATGGATGATGGTAAGTAGATTTTAATAGCAGAAAATAATTTGGTTCAGTGTGTACTAGTGGATTGTTTAAACTAGTTTCAGATGCATCAATCTACATATGAATAGGTTGGATAACTAATGATTGTTTATATTCTGATATATAACGCAGTTGAAAATTTTTAATAATTCTGTTATGCTTTTGTGAGTCAGTGCTTGAATGATGACCCTTATTTTGCAGGTTTTTATAATATATGGTAATTGTTTTAATGTTTAACACAATATATCGTTATTTTAATTATTGTGAAAGTATTCAAAATAAAAGCCATATTCAAAACCTGATTATTAATTCAGAGTGTGTGTGTTACAGTTGGGATGGAAATTGATGCAGAATATGATAGTGGAAGTGACGGTAAGCTTTACAGACAATTTAATATTTTTTTAATTAATTTTTTTAATTTTATTAACAAAAACATTATTATTTATCATTATATTATGTATTTAATATACAATATGAAATATTATGTGTTTAATCGTTTTATTTTAAAATGTATTGACAACATTTTCCCCATATTTTCAGTGGATTCAAAAAGAAGAGCAAAAGGCAGGAATAAACCGAAGCCTGCAGCTCGAGGAAAGAAAGCCAAGCCAGCAGATAGCGTAGAGGAGAGTGAGGAAGAGGAGGAGGAGGAGGCTCCGCGTAAGAGAAAAGGCCGAAAGAAGAAGGAAGAAAGTGAGGAGGAGAGTGAGGAAGAGCAGAGAGGAAGAAGAAAGAAAGCAGCAGGTACAAAGAAGAAGAAGGCTGCTGCGAAAGATGACTCAGAAGAGGAGAGCGAAGAGGAGAAGGGAAATAAAAGAAGAGGAGGGAAAAAAGGAGCAAATAAGAAGGAGAAAGAGGAGGAGAATAACAAGGAGAAGAAGGGGAATGGCAAAGCAGCAGGAAAAGGAGGGAAAGATAAACAGGATGATAAAAAGAACAAAGGCAAAAACAGCAGGTGCAGTATTCTCTAGCCTTCATCTCCACGCCATACACACAGACTCAACACTCCTCATTACCTCCGGTTTGAATTGAAACACAGCCATTCACATCTATTGCCATAAAAGAACTTTTGAATGTTCTCAGTTATTCTTATTATGTAATATGTGATTTATAAAGCAATAAAATCCAGCCATGGAACTAAAACCTCTAAACATCCCAAAAAGTATTGTTATCCTAATTTTGTGATTGTTGTGATAAAAAAATGTATTTATTTATTTATTTGAATATGAAATTATTCAGTACATTTGTCAGATATATATTTTTGCCTTCCAATTGATGATCTGGAAGTGCTTTTCATGGCCATCCTGCCACTAGAACTCTTGACCTGACTTGACTAGTACTCATTTCATCCACCAAAACAACACTATCCTTGTGGAATATACTGCTAAACTGGACTTTAAGGACTGACTGCTGACTCTGGGGTTTGTTCTGCAGCAGTTCATCCTCAGATGACAATTCAGAAGACGAGTCTATGTCTGAGGGAGAGATGGCCCGACTAAAAGAGGATGTCGAGGAGAAGAAAAAGCTGATAGCGACGCTTCGGAACAAACCCTGGCGCATGAAGAGGAGACTCAAGTGCCTGAAGTAAAACGGATTTCCTTCTCATTGTTTGTGCTGTGATCCTATTGGCTCTCGTGTCCGTCACCACTACCTCAACTGAAGTTCATTTATCTAGCATGAGTTTCATGTTTGTTTATGTGCTTCATTAAAGCTTACAAGTTGCTGTGCTTCTGCTTTCTTGCATCTTCATGTCTCTTAATGCACTTTAAGCTGATGTTTAAAGGAGCTCTTTTTGGCTTCATATTCTTGCTGGCTTTGAAAAAACAAATGTTTTAGGAAGCATGAAAGTCATTCAAATTAATATCAGTATGACATGGCGCTTTTAAAAGGGGAAACAAAAAGCCTCGGTAAAGAATCAGCATCATCCAAAACGCGCTCGATTGTACTTTGCGATAAAACGCTTGACTCAGTGTCTACGCCAGTGAATTCATTACCTAGTGGCCTCTGTCTGAACCTTTACCTCAGACTGCCCAGTGGAATTGACCAGTGCGGGTGACAAGTGAGAGTTTGGAAAAGTGCCCTCAAAAGTTAGTAGAGACTGACACACTGCCCAAGAAAGCATCAGTAACATGGGCCCTGAGGGCTGTAGGGAAAGAAACTGTGCTACAAGGGGACACACTTGGCAAAGCTTCTAGATAGGTAACTTCTGCTAGGTGAGAGGTATGTTACACTTTCATGAGCTTGACGCTGTTTTATGCATGCTGATGTTTCTTGAGGGCAGTCTTTGCATGTATATGGGTGTAACTCTCTTCAACGTTTCCATGTACAAAGTGCCATAAGGTCATACGGTCATACCCAAACACTAAACAGATGTTGATATGGTCCACCACAGGTCATAATGAGGTGCTTTGGACAACTTTGGGCAACAACTTTTTTTCTGTACATCAGTGTTCAGTATCATTGAGATACTACTGTAATTTTTATTAATATTTTGAATTATTTAAAAAAAAATTTTTTACATTTAATTTAATTTAAGTTAAAGTTTTAGTTATTTTTGTTACATTTTTTTATATGTCTATATAGATTTTATTCTACTTTTAATCAAATAAATATCTATTCTATTTTTCAGTTTTAGTTATTTGAATTAAAGTTAAACTAAATGAAAATGAGAAATGTTTCCTTGGTAGCTAGCTGAAATAAAACAAGTTTAATAGATTTCATTTCATTTAACATTTACTTTATTTTCAGTAACATAAATTGTTTTTTTAATGGTTTTACTTTTAGTTAGCTATAATAACCTTGGTCTACATACTGTTTCTGAAAGAGTTTTAAACTAAAAGTTTTATACTAATGTGAAACAGAAAAGGACATTTTTTAAAAATAATTTTTCAGACAATTTTTTTCCCCCATACAGTGAAAGTCATAAGGGTCTAAAACGACACTGAACCCCATTGACTTTCATTTTATGGACCAAAAAAATAAATAATGCGGAAAGTCATACATTCATACATGACATAAGGGTGAGTTTTGGGGTGAACTATCCTTTTCAGTAATATCCGTTTGGCCTGCTTTTGTTCTCACATATCTCAGTTAGTGAATGTATTCATTATTGTGTCCATCCCATCTGCACTATCCCCATTCATTATGCATTGATGGGTTAATTAATTGGCTGTATGCTCAAGTTACAGTATGTGAAGGTTGTGAGTGAAACATGATATTTTTTCTGGTGTTGTATCTGGTGCTTACTGCACAATGCTGAATGGTCATGCTGCGTAATACAAGCAGAACCAGCCAGTAACTCAACGGACTGGCTCGTCTACACATGTATAGTAATGTGATGTGACTCAAACACTGGGAGAAATACTCATGCCATGTTGAAAATTGAAATTAAAACAGAATGGTTGTTTTGATAATACAAGTGGAAACACAGAGTCACTTTGAATTGAAATACAACTGAGTTTTAATTCCATTCCAATGCAAATTTCTGTTTATATCACCTGACAGAGAAGCCCAGGCATTTGTGGAGAAGTTTGAAGGGGCTTTGGGCAAAGGAAAAGGGAGGAGACTCTATGCATTCAAAGTCATGATGACCAAGGTACAGCACTACATATTCCATATTGAAGTGTTTCATTTTAAATGCAATTACCGAAAAAAAAAAAAATTTTACTTTGTTTTTTTCAGAAAATAATCAAATTCAATAGAGACTTTGAAAACTTCAAGACAGCCTGCATTCCCTGGGAAAGTCGGATAAAAGAAGTGGAAAGTCAGTTCATCTCTGTTAATTCTTCTGTTTTAGTGAAATCAGTACAGGTGCATCTCGATAAATTAGAATGTCGTGGAAAAGTTCATTTATTTCAGTAATTCAACTCAAATTGTGAAACTCGTGTATTAAATAA
>NW_015555744.1:493328-502108 GCF_001515605.1 Sinocyclocheilus anshuiensis | reverse complement strand
AGTGAATTGGTGGGTTTTTGTTAAATGTGAGCCAAAATCATCACAATTAAAAGAACCAAAGACTTAAACTACTTCAGTCTGTGTGCATTGAATTTATTTAATACACAAGTTTCACAATTTGAGTTGAATTACTGAAATAAATGAACTTTTCCACGACATTCTAATTTATTGAGATGCACCTGTATTTTCAGCGTGTTTCTTAATAGCTTCTCATCGGTTTCATTCTCGCAGGCCACTTTGGGTCATCTGTTGCCTCCTACTTCATTTTCCTGCGGTGGATGTATGGATTAAACCTTGTTCTCTTTGGTTTTGTGTTTGGACTTGTTGTTATTCCAGAGGTGAGATGTGATGCTAATGTCTTTGTTAATACACCTTTTATACAATGTACACCACCTACACTACCTATATTTTTTAAAATATAATTTATTCTTGTGATGGCAAAGCTGAATTTTTTTTGCATCTTTAGTGTCACACGATACTTTAGAAATCACTCTTATATACTGTTTTGGTGTTCAAGAAACATTTATTATTATTATCAGTGTTGAAAACAGTTGTGCTGCTTAATATTTTTGTGGAAACCGTGATACAGTTTTCCAGGTTTCTTTGACGAAAGGTCGAACAAACAGCATTTAATATGAAATACTAAATCTTTTATAACAATATGAATGTCTTTTTACTGTCGCATAAAATTGAATGCGTCCTTGCTGAATAAAAAAGCTACACTAATGCAATCTGTGTCTTTCTCTCTGTAGGTACTGATGGGCATGCCTTATGGCTCCATTGCCAGAAAAACAGTTCCCAGAGAGGAGCAGGACAGTGCCATGGACTTCTCTGTCCTGTTTGAGTTTGGAGTAAGGGTTTTTTACAACGGATTCTGTGTAAAAGAGGTTGTAAGGTTGCTGTTGTCTTATTTGGATTATACCTTTTGCTTTTTTACAGGGTTATTGCAAGTACTCCATTATGTTTTATGGTTATTACAATTATCAGCGAAGTATTGGATTGCTGCAGTTCCGGTTACCCCTGTCATATCTT
The DNA here is from genome assembly GCF_001515605.1 of Sinocyclocheilus anshuiensis. NCBI lineage: Eukaryota > Metazoa > Chordata > Actinopteri > Cypriniformes > Cyprinidae > Sinocyclocheilus > Sinocyclocheilus anshuiensis. The sequence continues at coordinate 501,076 of NW_015555744.1, read as the reverse complement.
TTAGTTGGACTTGGGATATTTGGCTACAGTCTAATGGTGGTAATCAGAACGTAGGTCTAATGACTACATTTGCAGTTCTGTGAAGCATTTTACTCACTGACAATGCTCTGATAATCGGCTGATAATGTGGACCCTCTTTCTTTCTTTTTTAAAATCACTTTCCTTCTTCTAGAATGGCAAGAAATGCCAATGAAGGAGGAGATGGAGCAGAGGATGGTGCCTTCACCTTCTGCTGGAAGCTGTTCACTAGCTGGGATTTCCTTATAGGAAATCCAGAAACAGCTGACAACAAGTTTGCCTCCACCACCACAAGCTTCAAGGTAAATGACATTAATAGTATCAAAGAATGGTGCACTATGCTAAGACAAAAACGTATTGTTGGGTCTGTGTAGACTGATCTAAAACCATGTCTTATTCCCTCAGGAGTCTATAGTGGATGAGCAGGAGAACCTAAAGGATGAGAACATTCACCTGCAGCGTTTTCTACGTGTCCTGGCAAACCTTCTCATCCTGTGCTGCTTGGGTGGGAGCGGATACCTCATCTACTATGTGGTCAAAAGATCTCAGGAGTTTGCCAAAAAGGACAGGAATGAATTGTCATGGCTTCAAAAAAACGAGGTACCCCTTTTCTTTTGCCTTTTAATTGCCTTAAAAAAAAAAGAATTCTGAAACTCTGTTTTCTCTTCGCTCAGGTTGAAATTGTGATGTCACTGTTGGGCTTGGTGTGTCCACCTCTGTTTGAGGTTATAGCTGAGCTGGAGAACTATCACCCTCGAATCGCCCTAAAATGGCAGCTGGGCAGAATCTTCGCCCTCTTTCTGGGCAACTTGTACACTTTTCTGTTTGCGCTGTTTGATGAAGTCAATGCAAAGGTATGACGATAAATAGATGGTCTAGTAACCATAAACATAGTAAAAAGGGGATATTACTCTACTTAAGAGTTTTGGGATGAACCAAGTGGTTATTACTAATCCCGTAATATTTTATGTGAATCATTTCTCTGGTATTATATGTTCACAGCTTGAAAATGAGAAGGAGATAAAAAATGAAACCATCTGGGCTCTTAAAGAATACTATGCCAACTACACCTTATACCATAATGTCACAGAAAACATTCCCCCTCCAAACATCTCCCCAGCTGATGTCATCAGGGGTCCTTGCTGGGAGACAGAAGTTGGCATTGTAGGTACCGTCAGCACCAGCATCACCATCACCAACCTATCATAATCAGAGCTGGGTAGATTACTTACAAATTGTAATCAGTTACTGATTCCAAATAACATAATCCATTACATTACACATTTCAGGTAATATAATCAGACTACTTTTAGATTACTTTTGACCTAACTTGTTTATCACATTGATTTAAATAGGATAATCTTGTACCATATTGATATAAAAATACAAAGAGTAAGAAAATGTATTCCATTCATTGTAATTAACATTCACGTATCAGATATGGTACTTGTAGGCTTAAAATGTACCGTTTTCTTTCCTCACAGGAGTTTGTGAAGCTCACCGTATCTGATATTCAGGTGACATACCTGACCATTCTGATAGGGGACTTCTTACGAGCCGTGATTGTGAGATTCCTCAACTATTGCTGGTGTTGGGATCTGGAAGCTGGCTTTGTAAGTTCATCCTTACACCCTGCTGTTATTCAAGTTACTCACATTACACTGTGCAACCAAGCCTTAGTCCATAAAACAGGATGACCTCTGTCGGACGCACTTTTGTAGTTTTTAAGCTTAGTTCTTGGCCTTTTTTGCGATACAGGGTAGATGAACAACCTGGATACAACCTGACTGCGTTTGTTATGTCACGTTAAAGGGATAGTTCACCCAAAAATGAAAATTTGATGTTTATCTGCTTACCCCCAGGGCATCCAAGATGTAGGTGACTTTGTTTCTTCAGTAGAACACAAACAAAGATTTTTAACTCAAACCATTGCAGTCTGTCATTCATCGTGACGATACATTGATGTGTAAAGACACGAAACGATTGGTCTGTGCAAGAAACTGAACAGTATTTATATCGTTTTTTACCTCTGATTCACCGCAACGTCCGAACTGTCCTGAGCATGTTCTCAACAGCTGGCGCGTGACGCGTCTTCTTCTTCTTGCGTTACGGCAGATCGCAGACTTATAAGTGCATTACCGCCACCTCTCTCTCAAATGGACCATTGACACTCCTAATTGAGATTGTAGATAGAGTGTCCATTTGAGAGATAGGTGGCTCAGGACAGTTCGGACATTGACGGTGAATCAGAGGTAAAAAAAAAGGATATAAATACTGTTCAGTTTCTTGCACAGACCGATTGTTTTGTGTCTTTACACATCAATGTATCGTCACGAGCCGCAGGGTTTAATTTGGTTTTGTTTGTATATGTTTTTTTGACTCTCTAAGCCGTGATTCCCATTCACTTCCATTATAAGACTGACAGACTACAACGGTTTGAGTTAAAAATCTTCGTTTGTGTTCTACTGAAGAAACAAAGTCACCTACATCTTGGATGCCCTGGGAGTAAGCAGATAAACATCAAATTTTCATTTTTGGGTGAACTATCCCTTTAAGTATATGCTCTATATGGCTTTGCCCTGTTGCCCTCACTTTCCTGTCACTCGATATAGGTAACATACTACTCACTCATCCGAGGTCAACTGAACACCATGAGAAGGTGGCAGGATAGGTGATAGGGCTGCTTTACAACCAAAGTCACAGAGAGACACACTACACCATTCAGGGCACTTAATTACAGGGAGAGGTATCTTTTACTGTGACATTTATTTCCGTGTTGTCATTTACGCATATCTGTGTGTGTGTGTTTGTGTTTCTGCAGCCGTCTTATGCAGAATTTGACATCAGTGGTAATGTGCTTGGGCTCATCTTTAATCAGGGAATGATCTGGTGAGTAAGAGTGAAAACATATCATCTCTGTGATGGGCAATGTGATGATTTCACATATGTCTGTTTTCTAGGATGGGTGCATTCTACGCACCTGGGCTGGTGGGCGTAAATGTGTTGCGTCTGCTGAGCTCCATGTATTACCAGTGCTGGGCTGTGATGGCCTGTAACGTTCCCCACGAGAGAGTGTTCAAAGCCTCACGCTCTAATAACTTCTACATGGGACTGCTCCTCCTCGTCCTCTTCCTCAGTCTCATGCCTGTGGTCTACACCATTATGACCCTGCCACCGTCCTTTGACTGTGGACCCTTCAGGTAGCTCCTGAACATTCATGTTGCTAATCCTAAATAAGCCAAAAAAGTGAAAAAGTACAGAATGCCTCAACTGCAATAAATTATTCCTTAAGTCAGGAAGAATAGATTTATTGTCCCTATTTATTTATTTATTAAATATGGAAGCCCATTTCCACCACATGAATAAAAGTTGGTCTTTGTTATATCATAATTATTAAATTAAATGTTGAAATTATGAGAAAAAAGGTCATAATTATGAAATAAAAAGTCAAAATCATAAGATAAAATGTCGAAATTGTCAAACTAGGTCATGAGATAAAAAGTCTAAATTAAAGTACTAAAGTCATAATTATAAGATAAAAAGTCAAAAGTATGACATTTTAGGTCATGACATAAAAAGTTCACATACTGTGTCATAATTATGACAAAAATGTTGACTTTTAGCTTATAATTAGGACTTGGTATGTCCTGATTTTAACTTTTTATTTCATAATTAGGACATTTGATCTCATATTTATTTCTTTATCTCAATTATGATTTACAAAAGCATGGTTTTTTATGGGGCTTCCATAATTAAAGGCAAAATCATACAGGAAATCTTATAAAATACTTGTTATAAAAAGCCAAAAGTGATTAAATAAACAAACAAAAAAATGTTTGTCATTTGCAGGTTATTTGGAACAAATATGTCTTAAAATGTTACAAAAACATATTGCTACAGTATAACAAGATTGTTTCATGTTGCTCCCTCAGTATGGAATAAAAATAATAATTTTTTTTAATTGTCATAAATTTTTTGGATCCGCAAAAAAAAAAAAATCGTAGTTTTCTAAAAGGCCTAAACTGTGAAATATTTCAATTTTGAATAATGTTGAATAACGAATGTCCTGAGCAATATGAGATCCATGTCTCTCCACAGTGGTAAAGATCAGATGTATGATGTGATCATGGAGACTATAGAGAAGGACTTGCCACCTTTTATGGCTGACATCTTCAGTTATGCATCCAACCCAGGCCTCATCATGCCTGCAGTTTTACTCATGGTGTGAGTAGTCACCTAATCACCAAAAGTATAAAGATAAATGTTATATTCTTTAGCTTTTAATAAAACGATCTGTCTGTCTTGTCTCTGACAGGTTGGCTATTTATTATCTGAATGCTGTGTCCAAAGCATATCAGAACGCTAACATGGACTTAAAACGCAAAATGCAAATGGTTGGTAAATATTTTTTGTAAATGATGGCAAAGTTGTCTGACATCAGCAGTGTCAGCAATTGGTTGTTATTTTCTGCTCCATCATTAAGCAAAGAGATGAGGAGAAGAACAGGAGGAACAACAAGGACAGCACTAACCAGGTGATGAAAGACCTGGAGGATCTTCTGCCCAACAAGTCCCTGATTCCCCCGCCATCTGCTGAAGAGACTGGTCAGTGGGCTGAACAACACGTTCAACTAGTCACGACTTGTTTCTTTTGCTGTGTTTTTACAGACATTGTAGGAGACACCTCCAGACTCCTGAAATCTTCAAACTTGAATGTGTGTCTTCATTCCCAATGAAGTTCCTGTTGCTGTGATAAACTTCCCATTTTTATTACAGAGAAACCAGCTGACCAGCTCAGCAAGTCACCAAAGGTGACAGGCAAACCAGGTGCTGCAGCCACTGGGAAAGGGGTACATGTTCAGAAGGATGTGTCTTTGGCGGCTGCAAATCCCCGAGCTCCAGTGACTCGTCCGCCAGGTCCCAGGCCACCCGGGCCTCTGCCAGGTAATGCCCGCGGACCTCCACCGGGTCAAGGGATGGGAAGAGGGAGAGGTGGACCACCACCACGAAGATAGTGCATGAAGAATGCACAAACACTGTTTCTTTTTGTACTAGATACTAAATTTGGAACCAAATCAAATTTACACAATGAGGATGACCTGTAGTTAATATTTGTATGTACAATGTAAATATTTTTGTGTAAAATGTATTTGTATGCGGTTTTAATATGTGCAATAAAAGGTTTATGGCTGTACATGTCTGTGGTGGTTTATTTATCAAATTAATTCCATTGTTGCAAACAGATCGGGATTCTAGGATGAAATAAATACATAAGTTTTCCCAATGGGATTCCCTTATTATGATCCCCCTTTTGTGTTGGACACTTTGATAGTTTCCAAAATGACTTAAAATAAAGAAAAAAATTGTAAAAAGAATATTTTCAAGGATCAAGATGAAACCTGAAAACATGAATTAAACCTTTAATTATAACCTATACTTTCAGTTTCACTGAAAAAAGACATTTAAATGCAACATTGTACATATATACAAACAGGAATTTCAAATTAGGTTTGTTTGCTTAAGCTTATTTTATTTATTTTTAATGAAGGTTTATGTAAGGAAAGCTGACCCAGAGTTCAGTCATTATTTTCCCTTATACCACATTAAATAATTAAGTAGGACAGTAGCCTACTTATATTACAGGAGTTTCGTCTATGACAAATGTACTTTCACAAGGATAAAATTACTGTTGGTCCACTGTACTGAAAAATAAGTACGTTTTTTGACGTTTAATGATTTGCGTGTTGTTATTATTGTTGTCGTTACGACATATGATGTCCACCAATTAGATTTTACAGCACAAATGAAAACCAAACGTCAGAAATTAAAGATCTAGATTTTATTATCTAATTATAAAACCCTCCTAGGAAGTCATTTTAAGGTGTCCTTGTTACACGTTACATGTACTTACTATTATAATAACAATAAATTATGCATAATTACATGCAAGTAACCCTAATCCTAACCCTAACCATAGAGTTGTCAGAAATATGGACTGTCTGTGTTGTGTTCTGCTCCCCATGACCTAGTTTTCCCTGTGTGTTACATGCCCATATTTGGTTTCTTTCTTGTTCCTGTTCCTATTGTGTTTCATTGAGTCCAGGTGTGTCTTGTCATCCCCTCGTTTAGTTGAGTACTTTAGCCTTGTGTGTTCCCGTGTCTAGCGTCCAGTGTTATTCGTCATTTAGTGCTATGTGTGTCTCCTGCGTGCCCTGTGTTCCCTGGAATTTGGATCATTAAAGACTCTCTTATTTGTGTTTTCTCCACGTCTCCTCGCTCCTCACAGTAGCAGTGTGACAGAACACTGGACCTTTAAAAATATTTTATTTGCGTTGTTCCCCTCGTTTCGCAAGGACCTTTCCCTCTTGGAGTATGCTGTGGAGCTCGCCGTTTTAACGGTGTTCGACGACGCTGCGCTGAACTCCCTGTTCTGGATCGGGGCCAACTACTACCGCCCCGTCGACTCTGGAGAGCGTCTACCCCAGATCCAGAATACAGCCAGACCCAGAGCCTAAACCCACCATCACCCCGCTGCGTGGAGCAAGAGCATGAGCCCACCACTGACGGAGAGCCATCACATAGGTGTGCAACAGAGCTGAGGATCGCCATGGAGCCAGAGCCTCACGGATCGTCAGACCAGGTGCGAGAGCCGGCTACAACGCCCGCCACGAGGGAGAAAGCCGTTGACAGTGAGAGCGCAGAGAGGAGCTCCGCACCGTGGCTGAGGGTGAGCTGAGAAGGGATTTGGGTGAATGGAAAGTGGAGGAAGACTTTATTTACCGACCTGCCCCCTCTCCTCCCTCCTCCGTCGGTGACCTCTGTCCCTCCCGTTCCTGAGATTAGCCCAGAGTGGGCTCTTGTTCCTGAGTTTAGCCTAATGAGGGCTCCTGTTCCTGAGTTTAGCTCAGAGAGGGCTCCCGTTCCTGAGTTTAGCCCAGAGAGGGCTCCCGTTTCTGAGTTTAGCCCAGAGAGGGCTCCTGTTCCCACGTCCAGCCCAGAGAGGGCTCCTGTTCCCAAGTTAAGCCCGGAGAGCCCGGAGGCTCCACCATGGCTCCTAGCTCCCTCCTCTCCGCCATGGCCCATCAGTCCACTGGCTCCACCGAACTCCCTCGTCCCTCCGGCTCAGCCTTGGTCTGTTGTCGACCATCCGTCACCTCGGGACTCCACTCCTCTGGCTGCGCCTCGTCCCTCCGGCTCTGTCAGGCTCCTCCATCCCTTCGGCTCCTCCTCAGTCCTCTGTCGCTCCGGCTCCACCGCAGCCTTCTGGATCCCCGCCTCCGCCTTGGGCTCCTCCGCCACCTGCTCCATGGGTCGCCATTATGGCTGTGGCCTGGGTCCCACCTGGTGCCGCATGCTCCAAGTCCCTCCTGTTTCCTCCTTGGCTCCTCCCTCCGTCTGATCTGCCTTGGCTCCTCCTGTTTCCTCCTTGGCTCCTCCCTCCATCGTCACCTCCCTGGACTCTTGTCTGCCGGCCCCCTCCCGTGTGTCCATCCTCCTCCTGAGCCTCCTCCCAAGTTCCCCACCATCCCACCTTCTGTTGTTTCTTCGGCACGAGGACGCGCCTTCCGGGAGGGGGCCGATATGTCAGAAATATGGACTGTCTGTGTGTGTTTTGCTCCCCATGTGCTCCCATTGACCTAGTATTCCCTCGTGTGTGACATGCCCTTATTTGGTTATCTTCCTGTTACTGTTCCGATTGTGTTTGATTGATCTCAGGTGTGTCTCATTCAT
>NW_015555744.1:438903-491146 GCF_001515605.1 Sinocyclocheilus anshuiensis | reverse complement strand
CCTCCTGTTTCCTCCTTGGCTCCTCCCTCCGTCTGATCTGCCTTGGCTCCTCCTGTTTCCTCCTTGGCTCCTCCCTCCATCGTCACCTCCCTGGACTCTTGTCTGCCGGCCCCCTCCCGTGTGTCCATCCTCCTCCTGAGCCTCCTCCCAAGTTCCCCACCATCCCACCTTCTGTTGTTTCTTCGGCACGAGGACGCGCCTTCCGGGAGGGGGCCGATATGTCAGAAATATGGACTGTCTGTGTTGTGTTTTGCTCCCCATGACCTAGTTTTCCCTCGTGTGTTACATGCCCATATTTGGTTTCCTTCCTGTTCCTGTTCCTATTGTGTTTCATTGAGTCCAGGTGTGTCTTGTCATCTCCTCGTTTAGTTGAGTATTTTAGGCCTGTGTGTTCCCATGTCTAGCGTCCAGTGTTATTTGTCATTTAGTGCTATGTGTGCTAAGAGCAAGTACATGTAGTTAATTAATATTACTCAGTACTTAAGTAATGTTTATTTCTATAGCACCTTTCAAGATCAAGTGTCACAAAGTGCTTTACATCAAAATTGTAAAAAAAAAAAGATTAAAAAAATAGACATGACAATTAAAAGAACAGATTAGACAAAAGCAAGTTTGGACATGACTATTAAAAGAACAGATTAAACAAAAGCAAGTTTGAACAAGTGAGTTTTCAGCTGCTTTTTAAGAATGTCCACAGATCTCAGTTTCAGAGGAAGAGCATTCCACATCTTGGGAGCAACTACTTGAAAGACACAGTCTTCTTTTGTCTTCAATCTAGAACATGGAACAACTAGTAGGATCTGATTTGAGGATCTCAGATTCCTACCTGAGTTATAGGGTTGCAACATCTCTTTTATATACACAGGAGCTTGACCATGCAATTCTCTAAATACCTAAATATTTATTTAAATAAATCTCTAAATAATAAAATTAATTCTAAATTTGACAGGGAGCCAATGTAAAGAAATTAAAATCGGGGTTACGTGAGATCTCTTTGATGACTTAGTTAAAAGCTTAGCAGCAGCATTTTTAACCACTTGTAAGAGTTTCAAGGATGAATTACTAAAACAAGTGAAAAGATAGTTATAATAATCAAGGCGGGAGGAAATAAATGCATGTATAACCATTTCCATCACCGCTGTGGACACAACTGGCCTCAATTTTGCAATGTTTCTCAACTGATAAAAACAATTACGAACCAAATAATTCACGTTGAACAAGGCTGAAGGCTTGTCCCATACGAACACCTAAATTACGAAGGGTAGATTTAACAGAATGTGATAAAGGACCAAGACTTTCCATCACTTTTGTAAGAACACTAGCAGGAGCCGAGATAAGTACGTACTTCTGTTTTTCTTTTCAGGATTTAACTGTAAGTAATTATTTGCCATCCAGATTTTAATAGAGTTTATACAATTTAAGACAATTTTGTAATTTCATGAGGCTTATAAGAAGTATATATTTGAATATCATCTGCATAGCAATGATAGCGAATGCCTTCAAAATTGCTTATCAGTTTCCCCAGAGGCAGCAAATACAAAGCAAAAAGTAATGGGGCCAAAACGGAACCCTGGGGAACATCACAGGGCACAGGTGCTGTTGATGAGGTATAATTTTGAACTCTTACTGAGAAAGACCTGTCTGATAAGTATGATGAAAACCAATTCAAGGCTGTTCCAGAGATACCAACCTGCTGTCTAAGCCTCTCAACTAATATACAGTGATCAACTGCAGCAGTAAGATCCAATAAAACCAATACAGAGCATTCTCCTGCATCACCTTGCATTAACAAATTGTTTAAAACTCTAAGAAGAGCAGATTCAGTTGAGTGTATACCACGAAAGCCAGATTGGAATTTATCAAACACATTATAACCATCTAAAACAGCTGAGAGTTGATTTACAACTTTTTTCAGGACCTTAGCCATAAAAGGTAACTTAGAAATAGGTCTATAATTTTGGGGTAAGGATAGATCAAGATTTGTTTTCTTTAGAATAGGTTGAACAACAGCATGTTTAAGATAAACTGGAACTTGACCAGATGTTAATGAATTATTAATTATAGATAGCACACAGGGACCAATCTTGTCAATAACATTTTTAAACAAGGCAGTGGGTACCACATCCAGAGGACTAGAAGAAGTTTGCATAGAACTAAATACTTTAGTGAGATCATCAAGTGTTATGGGGAAAAATTCTCCAGGGTTACTGGCCTGGAGACACAGGATATTTGAAGTGAAGGAGAAAGAGTTATTTAGTATATTGTTTATCTTATCCACGAAAAAGGAGAGTAAACTGTTGCACTCATCAACTGAAGAGATTTGAACCGCAGGTGATGGAGGAGAGTCAATGTTATGTATGGTGTCAAACAAAATTTTGGGATTATGTCTGCTGCTAGATATTAGATTAGAGAAATACTTAATTCTGGCATCCTTAACCTTATTATTAGAATCCATTAAAAGTTATTTTAAATGCTGATAGTGAACTAGTAGTCGAGTAGATTTCCACAGACGCTCGGTTTTACGACAAATACGTTTAAAAGAGCTGATACTATAGTTGATCCAAGGGGTAGAATTTATCAGACGAGCTGCTCTGGATTTCACTGGAGCAACTTCATCCAAGATCGAAAGGCACTGCTCATTAAAAGATTGTACTTGAACATTATGTAACAAGGACACCTTAAAATAAAGTGTAACCCAGCCATGCACAGTTGCCAGCATTGTTTCGTCACAGACTATCATAAGCAGTCGATTCTGTTTGCTTTTTCCTCCTCGATTCGTAATGTACAGTAGCCTATAGCCTAGTTTAGAAGTGTAGGCTTTAGGACACTGCCATCGTGTGGAAACACATTGTTTTTTTTTTGTTTCTTTTTATAATATTATCTCATCAGTAGGGTTTTTCTTCTTTTCTTTAAATCTCACTGGTTTACATTCATGCACAGTTCATTCTTGCTTGTAAATCGAGCATCTCGACGCCCCTCGTGTTCTCCTCTGCTTCTGAGATTCAGCCTGTGGTTTATGCAGTCATTGAGACGCGCAGCCATTTTTCAGCTGGTGAAACTTTTTCTCAAGTATTTTTATTGCGAACACGGGATCTGTCAATTGTGGTCTCAAAGGTAAGATATAGGGCCTATTACTTTATTTAGTTTACCTATTTTGGCCTTTTCTGTTCGGTTCTATCTTCTGCGTGCAGTTTATATCGCATTATATTAACGTAAACAATATACATGCAATAATAAGCTATTGTAAAGTTTTCATTTCCTTAAACCATCTTCTTCAAAGCTATTTAGAGATTGAGAGTTCAGAATAGAATGGTGCATTATGCTTTATGCGTCAAAAATCTATCTTTAAATAATGTTCAATATGTCATTTGCAGTGTCTGCCATGTATCTTGAGGAGATCTCCCACACGACTGGAGTGACTTTGTTCCTCTGTGCCTTTGCTATGCTCTTGCTGGTTCTCCATGGTCGACGGAGAGAACCAGGCTGCTCCTTGCCCCCAGGTCCCACACCTTGGCCTCTAGTGGGAAACCTTTTCCAGATGGGGGAACAGATCCATTTGTCATTAACAAACCTGAGGGTTCAGTATGGAGATGTGTTCCAGATGAAAATGGGTTCTCTTGTAGTGGTCGTTTTGAGCGGCTATTCTACCATCAAGGAGGCTTTGGTACGTCAAGGAGAGGCGTTTGCTGGACGTCCTAACTTCTTTACCTTCTCTGCAGTTGCTAATGGCACCAGTATGACGTTTAGTGAGAAGTATGGAGAAGCTTGGGTGCTTCACAAAAAGATCTGCAGAAACGCCCTGAAGACCTTCTCCCAAGCTGAGTCCCAAGACTCAAGCGCTTCGTGTCTTTTGGAGGAGCGTATTTGTGCAGAGGCCGTAGATATGATGGAGGCTCTGAAGAAACAAGCAGATGAGTTTGGAGATTCAGGGCTCGACCCAGTTAAGTTGCTAGTGACCTCGGTTGCCAATGTGGTTTGCACTCTATGTTTTGGGAAGCGGTACGCCCATGACGATAAAGAGTTCCTCACCATCGTCAACATCAATAATGAAGTGCTGCGCCTCTTTGCTGCAGGGAATCTGGCAGACTTTTCCCCCATTTTCCGCTACCTGCCCAGTCCGTCTCTGCGAAAGCTGCTCCAGTACATTGACAGAATGAACAACTTCATGGAGCGCAACATCAGTGAACATCTCATCACCTTTGATAGGGTAATAATGTTAAAATAAACCAAAGAGAAGAAAAATGCATTCCTGTAGAAGACTTAACATACTGTATCTATTTCAGATGATTAACTTAAAGAAAAAAATTATATTTCTAGCCAAAAGAGAAAGGATTAAAATTAGCATTTAGTATGCTACATACTGTAATATATATGTTTTTTTAAAGTCTCTTCTGCTCACCAATCCTGCATTTATTTGATCCAAAGTACAGCAAGAACAGTACAATTTGGAAATGTTTACTATTTAAAATAACTGTTTTCTATTTGAATATATTTTAAAATGTAATTTATTCCTGTGATTTCAAAGCTGAATTTTTAGCGTCATTACTCCAGTCACATGATCATTCAGAAATCATTCTAATATTCTGATTTGCTGCTCAAAAAAAAAACTTGTTATTTTGAAAATTGCTGATGAATAGAAAGTTCAGAAGAACAGCATTTATCTGAAATATCTTTTGTAACATTATAAATGTCTTTATCACCACTTTTGATCAATTTAAAGCATCCTTGCTAAAGAAAGGTATTAATTTATATAAAAAAAATACTGACTCCAAGATTTTGAATGGTATAGTGTATAATGTTACAAAACCTTTTTATTTTAGATAAATGCTGATCTTTGGATCTTTATATTCATCAAAAAATCCTGAACAAAATGTACTCAACTGTTTTAAATATTGATAATAATAATAATAAATGGGTCTTGAACTGCAAATTAGCATGTTAGAATGATTTCTGAAGGATAATGTGACACTAAAGACTGGAGTAATGATGCTGAAAAGGATTAGGAATAAAATACTTTAAAATATATTATAGTAAAAATATTTCACAATATTACTGCTTTTGCTGTCACGTTCACCTACGGAGAGGAGCGAGGAGACAAGGCGTAAACGAACACAATAGTCTTTTAATCCAAAATCCAAGGGAATACACGGGGCAGACAGGAGCACAGGTAACATGTGGGTTGACGTACAATCTCGGACAAAGACAGACAGCACAGACTCGAACTTAAATGCAAGGGATAATTAACAAACACAGGTGCACTGAATGACTAATTAAACTAAACGAGGACAGGAAAATAATTAACAACCACAGGTGCACTGAATGACTAATTAAACTAAACGAGGACAGGAAAAAGACCATATAAAAAGGAACACCAGGAACAAAGACAGGGGCAAAACACAACTAAACCGGTCCATGTTCCTGACATATCGCCCCCCTCCCGGAAAGTGCGTCCTCGCACCGTAGAACAGCAGAAGGGGGGGGCATGGGTGGGAACTGAGGAGGTTCCGGAGGAGGACGGACACCCGGGAGGGGGGCGGCAGACAGAGTCCAGTGAGGAGACGATGGAGGGAGGCATGGAGGAGGAATGTCCACCGACTCCAAGGGGCCGACCAACGGCGGCGGAGCAGGTGGTGGAGGAGCCCGAGGCGGAGAGCCAATGAGCCAGGGCGATGGGGAGGATCCGGAGGCCTTAGGCGGAGCCGATGGCGCCAGTGACTGACGCGAAGGCGTGGATGCGGGAGGCCACGGTGGAGCCGGAGCGACAGAGGACTGAGGCGGAGCCGAGGGGATGAAGAAGCCTGACAGAGCCGGAGGGACGGAGGGATGAGGCAAAGCCAGAGGAGTGGAGTCCCGAGGCGCAGGATGGTCGACGCCAGACCAAGGCGGAGCCGGAGGGACGAGAGACCATGGTGGAGCCGACGGGTCCACGGGCCGAGGCGGAGTCCGGGGCTTAGAGGCTGGAGGCGGAGTCAAGGGAAACTCCAGCCACGGCGACGCTGGAGGATGGCAGTCCCGCGGAGCTCGCACCGCATAGATGGTGGGCTGAGGGTGAGCAGAGGGGCTGCCAGACGACAGCGGAGGAGGCAGGAGCAGGTGGGAGGGTGGGCATTTGTGAGCCTCCGGGCATTCGGGACTAAACTCTGGATCAGGAGCCCCCTCTAGGCTGAACACGGGAACAGGATTGCGCTCTGGAGGAGCGGACACTTGTGAGCACTTTCTAGGAGCGGGCACTGGAGGGCGCTCTGGACTGGATTCGGGGGCTGGAGCCCTCTCCTCGTCGTTTTGGCACCTTCCCCGCACCACACTCAGCTCACCCTCAGCCGCGGTGCAGGGGGCAGAGCTCCCCTCTGCGCTCACACTGTCCGCGGCACTCTCCCTCGTGGCAGGCGTTGTTGCCGGCTCACACACCTTGACTGACGTTATCAGTCAGAGCTCCATGCGGCGATGGCTCATCGGTCGCGGCGGGCTCCGGCTCTCCGTCAGCGGTGGGCTCGGGCATGCGCTCCACGCATCGGGGAGATGGTGGGCTAGGCTCTGGGTCGGGAGTGGCACTTCCATTTCTCGCCAGTGTCCACTCCACAACGGCGGCGAATTCAGCTCGAGGGCCATCTTCGGAGGGCCAGCGCATCGTCCGGGTAGGTGGGGAGATGGGCAATAGCCAGAAACAGTCTGGTATGACCCTCGAGCGAGTTTTCCCCCGTTCCAGCAGGAGGAGGATGTATTCAGGGCGAAGGAGGGGATCCATTGGGGCACACAATGGAAACAAAAACACTGAGAGAAAAACGAGAAACAAAATGGAGGGGAAACACGCAATTTAAACTGTTCTGGTCCGAGATTCTGTCACGTTTACCTACGGAGAGGAACGAGGAGACAAGGCGTAAACGAACACAATAGTCTTTCAATCCAAAATCCAAGGGAATACACAGGGCAGACAGGAGCACAGGTAACACATGGGTTGACGTACAATCTCAGACAAAGACAGACAGCACAGACTCGAACTTAAATGCAAGGGATAATTAACAAACACAGGTGCACTGAATGACTAATTAAACTGAACGAGGACAGGTAAAAGACCATATAAGGAACACCAGGAACAAAGACGGGCAAAACACAACTAAACCAGTCCATGATCCTGACATTTGCTGTATTTTGGATCAAATAAATGGTGAGCAGAAGAGAATTCCTTAAAAAACATTAGAAATCGTACTGTTCAAAAACTTTTGACTGGTAGTGTATAATATATACAGTATATATATAATATTTAATTATATAAAAGAAATTACTATAGATAAGCTAATTTGTCTTAATGATCAAACACTGTGCATATTTTTATAATATAATTAATTAATAATATAAATATTTTGGGTTGGTCGAATCTTTAATGGTTTTGAAATAAATAATTTTCATTATTTATTAAAAAATGCATTAAAATCATTAAAAAACATCTATTTAAAATATTTTTTCTATGATGTACTTTACTGCTGAATAAAAGTATTAATTTATTGACAACAAACTTTTGAACAGTATGCTATAATCGTATTTTTTACACATTGTGGTCAGTAACTCATATAACAATAACAATTTCATCCAAAGTATACTCTGTTCCTGTGAAGTGAGTTTCAGTTTATACAAACTAAAATATTCACACGCATAGTTGAATTTGATGTAAACAGCCTAGAGGAAAGCACAGATGCATACTGTGCATTGCCAGGAACAAGATGGATATAGATGTGATATAAAAATGAGTATAGGTCCACAGTTTATTTTTCCACATTTTAAACATTTTGCAAGTCTCATTCTCCATGTTTTTGTACAGAACTGTATCCGGGACATTACTGATGCCCTAATAGCAATGTGTGAGGATAGGCAGGAGGACGAGGAAACAGCCATGCTCAGCAACTCACAGATCATCCACAGTGTCATTGACATCTTCGGAGCCGGTAAGAGACCCAGAGTCAAGAGAATGAATGTGCACAACATTGTACTTTTAGAAGTAGAACAGAAAAATGGTTTTCTCTCTATATATCCTGAATTATGAGCATGTGCGAATGGATCTAGAAGCATGAATGCAGATTACATTAGGTAATAATAATTCATAAACTGTGTCGACATGTTTCATAGAACTTTGAGACATAATCTGAATGCCTTCCAAGGCTGCAGTCCTCCTCCCTGAGTTATTATTGCGCTAATAGCTTTGCTTGTTAAAAGCATGCATTTACTTCCAGAACAAGATGTTTTTCTTGGCTATGTGTTGTTGTCACAGGGGAGGCACTTCAGACTGATAAGACCTAGAGTTCTTCTAAGAATTTGCTTTAAATGTATGTGTTTTTTTTGTCTGCTTTTGGCTTATTCTATTCATACTTGTGTAGTTCTAGTATATTAAAGAGTGTTTAACAAACACCCATGAGGAGCTCATTGAGCAGCTCAAACTGCTCATTTTCATTCTTTTAGCCTGAGAATGTTGTTGTTTTTCACCACACATCACATCTTCTACCAGTTTGTTTGCCCACTTGCTAATTGTGACGTGCGTCTTGAGTCTGTTTACAGATTTTGATCATAACCGATGCCTTTTTTTCCTCGTAGGTTTTGACACTATCATCACCGGTTTACAGTGGAGCCTTTTATACCTGATCAAGTTTCCAGACATCCAGGCTAAAATCCTTCAGGAGATAGGTGAAGTCTCAAAAGGGGCAATCGAAACAACATTGTGTTTACTGGAAAACAAAACAAAATCATTTCCCATCATGCATATCCCTTTCTTTAGCTGGGGAAATCGGCGACATCCTGGGGAAATTAAATCTGCATTAGCTGAGGTTTGTGGTTTTTAGTGAGACAGACACAGGAAACCAAAAATAATACACAATTTGATCCACTAACTTGGACGCAGAACTTTAAAGATGCAAGATTGATAGTGAAAGAAGTAAATGTTTTCTTCCTGTGGCCTCTCTTTAATTTGGTCTTTTGGAAAATCAGGAACTTGCCATAAACAGGAAATTATTTTTTTTCAATTAAATATTATCTACAGGGTTATTAAGTGACTGCAATCGGAGACATCTGAAAGAAATGTAGTAAGATGAACTGCATGCTATTTATGTTTTCTTTTCAGATTAAATATATTAGATCAGATTTGCAGTTTGCAAGCTAAAGTTTACAAGCTTATGTACTTTTTGTCCTAAAATGAAGTCTCTTTTGTAGTGAGTGGGTGGGTGGTATCTTGTAAATAAATTGCAGGGGTCAGCTACACATCTACACACAAAGAGCTCATATTTCTGTACACAGTGGCCTTCATTCCCTCAGGGTCTAGTCCACTCGGTTCTCACATGATTGGTCACAGTAATGTGTTGATGCCAGACTGCCTCTGGAATCGAAACCAATGAGGTCTGTAATGGGAGCAATTTTTTTTTTTTTTTTTTTTTTTTTTTTTTTTTTAAAGAAGTCTTCCAGTGCTAAAACAGTTTATGAGGTCCAAAATAATACTGGCAAATCCAGTTTAAAGTTCATATGGTATTTATTCATCTTCTGTTCTGGTCATTTATTATTTGTTGTATGCACTTTCCTAGAAAACCAGGTTGGTATGAACAGGTTACCACAGTTTAAAGACAAGCCAAACATGCCGTACACAGAAGCTTTCATATATGAAGTGTTTCGTCATGCATCCTATATGCCTTTCACCATACCTCACTGGTGAGTCCATGTTTCTCTCTTTATGTTAGTGTTATGACTATAACCATATATCTGTATTGATAAACGGATACGCACATTCCTCTTCTTGTTCTCCATCATGTTATCTAGTACAACTGATAACGTTACACTAAATGGATACTTCATTCCCAAAGACACATGTGTGTTCATCAACCAATATCAAGTCAATCATGACATGTAAGTATCTGGCCACATTCTTTTTTTTATATTTGTTATTATGTAGGCTTTCATGTGTATATATACATACATACAATATTTTTGGTCTTTATTTACTAAAAAGGGATATTTGGGGTGATGCTGAGGCTTTCCGACCTGAACGTTTCCTTACCCTGTCTGGCCATTTAAATAAAAACCTGACTGAGAAGGTAATGATATTTGGCATTGGAATACGCCGCTGCCTTGGTGACAGCTTCGCCCGTCTGGAGATGTTTGTGTTCTTAACCACCCTGCTGCATCGGCTGCACATAGAGAATGTTCCAGGGCAGGAGCTTGACCTGAGCTCTACATTTGCCCTCACCATGAAGCCCAGGCCCTTCCGAATAAAAATCTCAACTCGTAACTAAGCTATTGCACCACAGAATGCTTGCTAAAATCGAACAAAGCTAATGTTGGGCATCACTGAACCGCTAAGCTAGTTAACCACTACAGTCTTTATTTCTCATGTGGTCTATTCAGCTCAACTGTTACTTGAATATTTGCTATTGCACATAGTTGTGTACTCTAAGCATGTCCATGCATTATTTGTGATAATACATGATAGCTAAGCATCTAAGTTACTGTTTGTACTTTTAGCACAGATATTTGAAGTATCAAATAAGGCGTTATTTCAGTTATTTCAGTGACAGTGAAGGTTTGAAGAGGCCTTTCTGTTGAAAAGCTGCTTTGTGTTAAAGTGAATCAGTGTGAGAGAATCAGAATTAATGGTATTGGTGATTTTGCATTAATGAACAAATATTTGTAATAATTAATAAAATGTAATTCAGTTTAATATCAACTTACTATCAAATATTATAGTCTCAAATGATATTTACTGTGAAGTTGTCAAGTCTATATCATTTTACTGAACTCTGTTAACCGTCTTATTTTTAACATCAAGGAATGTAATAGAATATAGGACAAAACACATTTGCAAGTTTGTGAAGAGAGCGGACTGTTTCAGATCTGTTTGTTTCTTACAATAATGCATAAGCTGGTATTGATGAAGTAACATTCAAAAGTCTGGGGTTTTAAAAGAAATGTATTATTTTTATTTAGCAATAATGCATTAGATTGATCAAAAGGGACAGTAAAGATTTGTACATTGTTAGAAAAAGCTATTTCAAATAAATGTAACCGTTTTTACACATTGATAATAATACAAATATTTCTTGAGCAGCAAATCAGCATATTAGAATGGTTTCTGAAGGATCATGTGACACTGAAGACTGGAGTAATGATGCTGAAAATTCAGCTTTGCCTTCACATAAATAAATGACATTTTAAAATATATTAAAATAGAAAAGTTATTTTAAATTGAAATATTTCACAATATTACTGTTTTTACTGTATTATGATCAAATGAATGCAGACTTCTTTAAAAAAAAAAAAAAACAGTGTATGAGCATTAAATAAACTGAAATACAGTAATTATGCATGTAATTTACTTTAAAGCTAAAATTTTAAAGTCAATTTTAAGTATCCCTATAGCTCTCTCTCCAGTTACTCTGGCATTTTGTGCACTTGTATTGCTTTATATTTCCCGTTTACAGGCTGTAAAACAGGACTCTAAATTCATGGAGATTGCCATTGCCCTCAAACCTGTCATGTCCCCAGGCCACCCTGTGTTTTGCAGTGAGATCTGACTGCACGACAGCGTCAGTCAGCACAGCTCTCATTTGCCTTCTGTATTTGGCAAATAAGCTGCATTTATGCTCATTACCTTTTCACACATTAACAGCATAAGTTGGCCAAGTGACTTATTGGGTTGCATGCGATGGCCTGGCCCTCCTTTGCCATCAGCATTAGCTTGACACGCACACTTAAATAAGGGATGAAAAGGGACAGATACTGGGTATAAGGAAAACCAAAATATTATACACAAAGAAGGCCACAACAAACTGAAATTACTGAAATAAAAGATAAATTTGATGATAAAATAACTTTGATTACTGAAATAAAAGATACCTTTGATAATCTTTTTTTTATTATTATTATTAAATGTCATGTTCAAATGTTATGAGAGATGGTCATAAAAATGGTGTAACATGCATACATGGAAATGGTCCTAATTTAAAACAGCCATATGTCCAGTTAGATGATGGAAGTTTACACGTCTTCTTCCACAGGCTGACCTGATTTCAATTTTAAAATCACCTGTGAAGTAAAAAGAGAATGTAAATAAGAGAAAAATGTGTGTTCACAAATTAAAAAGGCATGACTTTGATCATGTGCACACCTCTTTCAGCTGAGCTATTTCCTTGCTGTCTATGTTCCTCTGAGCATTGTTGGTGATGGCTTTCACTCAAGTTGCATAGCTGTAAGACATAAACTTATTTTAAGTGTATATTATTGTATATACCTTAACTGAAAACTTAAAGTTTTAAAATGTATCAAGTAGCCTTTATGCTCCAAAACTATAAATATGCTTGTGTGGTAAAAAAAAATTATAAAGTTGCAAATTTAATCTGGGAGTTTATTAACTTGTGTAATTGATTTCTTCGATATTTTGAGTTCTGCTAACTTTAGGTTTACAGTGATATGAAGTGAAGTTCAAAAAACTTAAAAAAAAAAAAAAAAAGAGAGAAAGATTATCAACCTTCATTTTCTCAAGTAGAAAAGGAATATTTAAAGGAATTAAGGATTAATTTCAACAGTCAAGTCACATTTATTTATTTAGCACTTTATAAAATACAGATTTTATACAATTTGGAAAATGTCAAAATCATTTTTCAGCTCAGTTTAGTGTTGTTTTAGTTCAATTCAGTAACTGTAAATGTTGCAAGGTTCATCAATTATATATGAAACAAGTACAATTAAGCTCTACAGAAGGCAATAGCGCCATTATTCAGCTCAGTTTAGTTCATTAACAGTGTCAGTGTTGATTTTGTTTTCATCTGATGTCAGTGCAGTTAAATTGAATATATCACTGAATATTAATTGTCTTTTAAACCCCAGCTGAGCAAGACAAAGGTGACGGTGGCATAGAGCAGCCTCATGCTGCCATTAACTGAGGTGACTGTGCACGCAAGGTACAGGCAAGGTACTTGGCTCTCACATGAGTGAGGTGAGAGTTTCATCCAGGTTGCAGTCAGAGGGAGAGATGTTGAGGAACATGAGGGTCTTGGCATTGCCGCCCAGTGAGTCCTGCATGAGCTGGGTCAGCTTGTTGTTACGGTAGGGCACATGAGGCTGCTCCATTTACAAAGCTGAAATTACATCTCCGAGGGCACTCAAGAGATTTGTTAATAGAGTTTGCCTCCTGGGGAAAAACATACACAAAATGTGGGACAAACAGATTGTTGTGAGAGGTGTTAGAAAAAATCCAAGACAAAAGTTGGGGGTGAAAAGATTCTGGACTAAAAGTGGGGGAGAATAAAAATGAATAATTAAGGAAATGTCTGCCATAGCAAAATATTAAGGTTGTTAAAAAAATAGCAGGAACACTTTTCAAAGTAAACATTTTAAATGATAAAACAACAGTCAAGAAGACAATAAGTATTTGGATACTGTCTGATTGTCAAACTTTGTGAACATTTTTATAATCTTTGCAAAAGTGATGCAAGAGCATTTTGATGCTCAGGTGCACTTGAAGCCAACATGAAATGTCCAAATACTTTCTGGGACCACTTTAAATCAGCTTTTATATTTTATTTGTTCCAAACAACCTTCAGCTGGTCATCTTTGGCACCAGTTTTTGCTGCTCGTTCACTTCCTGCCAGGTCCACCAGACTGAGCTTCCTGAAACTCACGCTCCCATTGGTCAGATTCCGGCTCTCAATCATGATGCCAATGATCAGGTGAGAGTGGGAGCTCTCTACATTCATCTCTACAAAGAGATATAATAAAAATGAAAATATCTCAAAATAATTATATGTAATAAAATTACAACTTGCTGTAAATCTGCATTGTTTGAGGCAGACACATGTGTCTCTCTTATATATAATAACCCTGAATCTTTCATTCAGGCCCATTCTCAGACACATTATACAGATAAACTCAAGGGCCTCCTTCTTTGTTATAAAGTTGGCTTCAGTGCCGGGTCATCATGTTCTTACCATGCATTCATACTGAGTGTAACTAAAGCAATTAATCCAAACCATTTAGCCGGAGTCTTTTAAAGTTTCAAGTTAAGCACATACTTGTGGCCGCAATGTGGCGGTTTGCACAGCCGTGCTCAAATAATAAAGAGTTCGCCAGCGATGGTGGCCTCTTTTGTCTCTGCTCCTTGGGCGAACACAAGCCCCTTTCTGTCCCCCTTAATTTCGATTCGCTTGCTGAAAGCTTCAGCGGGGCTCTCAAAGAGATACTGTAGGCGGTCATTGTATAGCTCCAGCATGTAGGCTGAGACCTGAGGACGGGCAAAAGAAAGAAGTTTAATGACTATTGTACATCAGCACATCTCAAGAAACACATACTAAGTGTACCTTAAACTCAAATTTAGACTCATTATCCTGGATGATCTCAAAGATCTTGGTGAATAATCTTGGAATGATTCCTGGGTTCCTTCGATCTCTGTCTCCAACCATTGTGAAGGTTTTCCCTGAACCCGTATGGCCATACGCAAAAATGCATATGTTAAATCCATCGATCGCACACTGGATTAGCCTAGGAAAAATTAGTATCTTAACATGCCACATTTCATATATATTTAAAAGAAATAGTTCTCTAAAAAAAAATTACATTTTTTTTTGTCATTTCAAACCATGTGAGTTTATTTCTTCTGTGGAAAACTGAAGGGAAAATTCTAAATAATGTAGTTCTTCACTCTTTTTTAAAACAATTATTATAAATGAAGCCTCTGAAACTAAGAATATAGCAGACAGAATTTAATTTTTGAGTGAGCTATTCCTTTAATTTCCATGTTTAGTACAATTCATTTTTCATCAAAATGAATGCAAAGTATGTCTGGGTATCACACTTACCCACTGGACTCTGTGAAGACCTCCTCCTGTGTGCACTCTGGGTTGAAGATCTTGTCAAACTGAAACTCACGAGGTCCTCGAGGGGTCTACAGGATCACAGAGTAGTCATCAAGACAAGCGACGATGGTGTGACCTCTTTTTGCCTGCTCTGCACGAGTCAATGGCCTTATTCGACAGAATACTCTGATTTTACCTGTACAAGACCAAACATTAAAGTCAGGGACAGCCTGTTTGATTACTGACTTATCGTGAAATAGTGCAGAATCTTAAATATATTTATTATTTATTCTACGCCATCACCTTTTTTCAATATAATTTTTTTTCCAGTTGTAGACAAAATCCAATTTTCAATGTGAGCTCAGATTTTTGCACCTCATTGTACGCTATCTTTTAAAATTTGGAGTCAGTAAATTTCTTAATAAAATGTACTGCTTTTATTCAGCAAGAATGCATTCAACTGCATTCAATTCAGTGACAGGAAAGACATTTATGTTACAAAATATTTGTATGTCATATGTTGTTCTTTTGAACTTTCTATTAATCAAAGAATATTTAAAGATATGTATTACCGTTTCCACAAAATAATAAGTACACTCTTTCAACACTGAAACATTAAAAATCTCTATCAACCCAAATTTTGAATGGTAGTGTGCATATCAAGAATATTCTTCATTTAAGTCTGGCAAATCATTAAAAACCTTACATGGGCAAAAAGTGCCTGTAGCTAGTTTTCAGTAGTTTTTTTTGGCATTCATATGTTTGAATACAACTATAAAATATAAAAAACAATGTCTGGGAAAGCAGTCAAGGGTCTTGGAGATATTTGTCCCAAAGCCGCAGAATAAATAGTATATACCTGTACTATTGTTGCATGTTGCCAGGTATGTACTATCTGGCAACAATTCCTATTTAAGAAACATTTTTATGTCTTCAAACATTGTATGATGTGATATATTATGCCTTTCATGTCCTCCACCATGTTGTAGTACTTTTTCCTCAAGGTTCTTTCAATTGTGTAGTTTTCAATAATCTTCTTGTTTTCATCTTTGATTTGCTTCAACTAGAGAGACAGACAAGGAATATGAGGCCATAAATGGCAAAACAAGAAAAATTGATTCCAAGCAATTCAATCGCTATGACATTTTAGAGTCTAATATTAGTTTAGATTATACGCTGAAAGATATGTTTTCCTTGTCTGTCGTCACCTCAGCTTGCAGTAACAACAGCTGCTGCCCCACACTTTTATCAGTTTCAGAATTTAAGAATCCATTCTTTCGGAAATCCTCCTCCGATTTCTAGAAAGGGAGAGTAATCGTCAGTATGGAGTGAGAATGTGTGCAGAATAAAAGTGTGTGTGCCGTAGTCTGACTCTTTCATCCAGCTCTGCTGTCCATGCCTCAGTCATGTCAGTCTCTAAGAATAACACAGAAATAATTCAATAAATAAGCATTCATAAAGAGACTACTATTCATTTACACAATTATTCATTTATCATATTTACCCATGACAGTGGGTTTATCCCCTGCTCTGATGCACTCCAAAGCCACCTGCATGACCTCATGATGGAGTAATCTGGCCTGTGAACCGTCCGCCACCTGTGTCTCCACCCTGAGTTATCATGTGCGATTCAGTTAGCAGATGCTTATGTTCAACGTTTGACAGTTTTAAACTATATTCTGACTCTTTAGAAACCATGCCATGCTCCCACATTTTCTGCTGTGCATCCTCTTGTTGCTCGTGGCTCTTCTGGCTGGACACTTCCACAGTTTGGTCAAGACTTTCTTTAATCTCTGCCAGAATTTTTTGGTTGTCTTCTGCCATTTGGTCAAACTGCTGTTTAGCCTCTGTTAGCTCAGCATAAACATGATGAGCCTGGAATAAACAATGCAAGAAAGCTGTTCTGTTCAGTCATTATAAATTTGTAGGCCAGATTTCAAGGCTAAAAGTAAGATTTTATTAGCAATTCATGTTTCATTTTTGAATCAATTGAATTTTTGTCAATTCATGTTTGAGCAATCACTGTGTGGAGTTCATGTTGTGGAACAAAAAAACAGAAGTGTCTTTAAGTAATGTTTTCAAACTTATTTTACTCATATAAACCTGTTGAATAACAGCACTGAGGAGGCGAGCATATGCTGACTGTTCCACAGGATCTGTCACACGCTCTTGTCCTTCCATGAGCATTGAGAATGAGATCTCTCGCTCCCTCTTCAAGAGGTTATCCTTCAAAATCTCCAGCCGAGCTTGAGCTCCATCTAGTGGTACATCTGAGTCACTGCTTTCCTGTTGGCAGATAAAAATCAATGCCTGGTAAATACTACAACATGTCCTGCTTGCAGGGAATCTTTCAGAATGAAGATATTCTTCACAGCTGGAAATGATGTTTTTATTGATTTTCCTACCTTTTCTTCAGATGTATTTTCTGGTTCTTTCTTCTCCTGAATGGCCTCAAGCATCTCCTGGACCTTCCCCATCTCTGCTCTGGCCAAATGCAGCTCCTGCAGTGCTGTTAAACAGACAGAGACTCAAATACATTCACCTATTCTGAGTTTTCATTCACATCTTCACATTTGTCTTTTTAATCTGGTAAACAGCGTAAAATATTAACCTACGCAGCTCTTACTTGATGCCTGGTGGTTGTGAAGGAGGTCCAGTCGGGAGGAGAACAATTCCATCATCTTGTTCTGTAAAAGTTTCCATTGATGCTCTTAGTCTCTCTTTCTCTCTCGCTCTCTCTCTCTCTGTCTATATACAGTATACACAACACACAAACAGTATATGTATGTATGTATATGTGTGGTGTGTTACCACAATCTGATACCTTTTCTTGATCACATGAGGCCAAGTCTTTTTGGTTCCTCTCCTGAAGCATTTTGTGTTGCCCCTCAAGTTTTTCATTTAGATCCTCTAAAGTCTGATCCCAGGAAAATGAAATATTACATAAAAATAGCCAGGTGACAGCAATATGACATATAATTAAAGGGATAGTTATAAAGTTGTTATTTTTGTTTTCTTTGCGCACAAAAAGTATTCTTGTAGCTTCATAAAATTAAGGTACCACTGATGTCACACGGACTATTTTAACGACGTTCTTACTACCTTTCTGTGCCTTGAACGTGGTAGTACCCTTGCTGTCTATAGAGGGTCAGAGAGCTCTCGAATTTAATCAAAAATATCTTAATTTGTGTTTCGAAGATGAACAAAGGTTTTACGGGTTTGGAACGACATGAGGGTGAGTAGAATTTTCATTTTTGGGTGAACTATCCCTTTAAGGCCATAGACAAAAATGTTATACTATATATGTCACTAAGATTACACCATGTGTTTCGATTTAGCCCTGAATTAGTAATTAAATGTACTGTGTTCAAGCCAATGAGAATTTGGGAAATGAAGAAAAAGTAAAACCAATTCGATGATGCTTGTGACTCACCTTGACCTTCTCCTCCCAGTATGTGTTTTTTCTGGCCACTTTTTCCTGGTAAATTTCTAGGATTCTCTTCAGGGTGTTAAGCTTATTTTGACAATGCGTCCTCATTCTAAGAGCTGTTTTTTCCTACACACGCACGAATATACTTAAGTATGCATAAAATCACAATATAGTTGTTGTTCGTCTGACTGAATGATCAGTAAACAAGCATATCACCTGATTCTCTCGTGATGCTATGAGAAAGTTCTCCTCCAGTTCTTGAATCGTCTCCCGATGTCTGCTCTTCAGTGCGCTCATATCTCTTATCTGTTGGTATGGTAACAGTCATATAGAAGACAACTAAAATACATAGTGGCCATTTTATTGTTAAAGTTTTTTTCACGATAGTCCCTAGAACCACTTTAATAAATTGAATTATAGTACTGAATTATGTCTAGTATAATATTAAAGTAACACATATATGTGACCCTGGACCACAAAACCATTCTTAAGTGTCAATTTTTCCAAATTGAGATTTATACATCATCTGAAAGCTGAATAAATAAGCTTTCCATTGATGTATGGTTTGTTATAGGACAATATTTGGTCGAGATACAACTATTTGAATATCTGGAATCTGAGGGTGCAAAAAAATCAAAATATTGAGAAAATTGCCATTAAATTTTTCCAAACGAAGTCCTTAGCAATGCATATTACTTATCAAAAAATATGTTTTGATGTAGTTACAGTAAGAAATTTACAAAATATCTTCATGGAACATGATCTTTACTTAATATCCTAATGATTTTTGGCATAAAAGAAAAATCTATCATTTTGACCCATACAATGTATTTTTGGCTATTGATACAAATATACCCCAGCGACTTGAGACTGGTTTTGTGGTCCAGGGTCACATATGGTTTGGTGTTGACGAAGAGGTACTTGAGCCTTACTAATGAAGGTACCTACGTCAAAAAGTTGCGAAACGCTGTTTTAGTTGCCTGCATACTAAATTTCTTAAATGAGTACCTTTTTTAATGCTAACAGCTCTGCATTGGGCAAACGAAACAAAAATGACTCAAGGTGTGTACTGGAACCTGTTGAGATTTGTCTTTTAGAGAACTAGTAAAAATGCTGGGTTTTGAGTTGTTCAAGAATGTGTGGTAATGAATGGGCCTTGAAGAACCAACAACACATAACATCAGATGAGGCATCTCATCCCCACCCTATGGCCCCAGGACAACAGAGGGAATGACGGACATGTGACTAGTGCAAGAAGCAAACAAAAACTCTTGGATAACAAAAATAATGCATTCTTGAACCAAAACATTCTGGCTTAGGTTACATCTGATGGATAAATATATTTACAGCAAGAAAACAATGCAGAGTGCACAATATTTCATGAAGGAGTGATATCTACATACTTGGGTTATGCATAGCTTGGCAGAGTCATATGGGATAAACATCTTGACATCCATTGGAGCCTCATCTTCAGGATGTCTTACACTTGCACTCACAGAAGACACATTGGCTGCTGTGATTAAAATCGCATGGAAATAAAAATTTTCGATCAGGATTTAGGTATGCCCAATCTCCACTGGCAGGACCTACCATTGCCACTGCGTTTTGAACCACGCTGACGGTCTGCGCCGATCCAGCGCTTGAATGTATTCCATTTGAGTCTACCTTTCCTCAGCCATGAGACCTCACATTTAGCTGCACCTTCAACTATTAACATGCAGTTACACTGACATTTAACTCTTCAGGCTCTGTTGGGGAGTCTGGAGATTGTTTTACACAGCCTTGATGAGCACTTCCTCTACATGGGGGATAGATCAGTGACAGTCTATTGTCTAGTATTGATATGCCAAACAACAGGGTGCAGTGAATGTACAGTAGCAAGGTTAATTAGCTAGACTGGTAATTGTCAGATACACACACATATCCAATTAAACAATACCATTCAAGTATAGAAATGTATTCAATCATTTGTTTATAAATTTTTATCATTCATTTTAAGTATTAATTATATATATATTTTTTTTTACAATTTTACAGTTTTACATATACATTACAAATACATATACATTGTTTTAGTTTTTAATTATTATTTATTTCTTTATTTAAAACTAAATGAACAGATTTAAGGTTTATTAAATATGCAATTAAGTGAGAGTTGAGCACAAAGTAATTACTGTTTGCACTTTATTAAATAAACAATTACATAACTATCGTAATATTTCCACAATAACACTGAATACACTTTTTAAATTACCTAAACATGTCTGTACATGACAAAACACATTCATATTTATACCTTGGGTTTGTCCACCCAAAAATTAAAATTCTATCATCAACTACTCGCCCTTCTGTCATTCCAAACCTGTATAATTTTTCTTTTGTCTGTGGAACACAAAGGAAAATATTTTGAATAATGTTGGTAACCAAGCAGTTTTTTGTCCACTAATTGAAGTCAGTAGGACCCAAAACTGTTTGGTTACCAACATTATTCAAAAGATCTCCTTTTGTGTTTGGAGTAAATGATGATAGACATTTGATTTTTCGGTAGACTATCCCTTTAAGTACTGAAATACAGAGATTATTTTCACTTATTTTTTATGCAGTTTCTTCTTGTAACATTTTCAGTGGCATAAACATCATGTTGAAACACTTGTTCCAGATGTGCTTGCTTAAAAGACAAAAAAAAAAAAAAAATGTAAATGAATCAAACATTTTTTTAAAGAAGATGGTTAATGTGCCTTTTTTAATGTTTTAAAATTAAGTTTATAAAATTAGGTTAAAAATTTTAATTAGATAAAGTTATTTTAGATAGGTAGTATTAAGATGTCATAAAGATTAATTAGGTGTCAGTTTAAATGTTAAGCAAATATTACACAATATTTAGAGTTTAGGCTATATTTAGATTCTGGGAGGTGACAGGAACATTCGACCCACCTCTATCTTTATCCTGGTCTAGGAGTGTATTATGGATGTTACATGGTCTACGCCACTGGACCTCTTCTCTCAGATCAGGAACACTGCCTGGCAGTTCCTCTGATGACACAATGGGATGAGAAAGTACCACTCGTGTGGAGACCACTGGATCATCCTGATATCGAGAAAGGTCAGTGGTCTCCCAGGCACCTAGATATATGTAAAGAAAACACTGTGTTTTAGCCTGATATAAGAAAATTAGATGTTCATAGCCATCATGGTGTGGTTTTGAATCCTCTCATGAAGTAATATTTAATACAGTTTTTCTACTAAAATCACCCCATTAACAGAGACAACAGCACATTGATAAACACTACTGAGTACTTAAGGAAAAATAGACCTATATATCAGAGGCGTATCATCCGAAGAGGCAGGAGAGTGCCGGTGAGCGTGATTTGACCAAGTACAGCATGTTCCTGGATCAACATCCTTGTTGATCTTGGAACATCATTCCAATCAACCAATCAGAATTGAGAGATTACTTTTCAGGAAATGTCAATTTTAGGCTTACAATCAGGATTTGGCACTTCTACACCCTTGTTAATCAGCTATCATTTCCCTCTGATTTTAGGAATAAATTATGGGTAAGGTTAGGTTTAGGGGTGGGGATTGGGCTAAATCTGTATTTCTGGACAGTAATGTTGATCAACAAAAGATGTTGATCCAGGAACATATCTTACTTGGCAAAATCACGGCGACCAGAGAGTGCCTCCTCAAAATATTGGATATGAAAACAATTTGAAGTACAAACCCGCCCCCAACAAATATTACAAAATATGACAATAAAGAGTATAAATCACTTGTCGGCGTCTGTCATGCCTCCCCTGAGCCCATTGGGTTTTAACAGACCCCCGTGCGGTAGGTTTAGTAGAGGGTAATTGAGACTGAATGGAAAAAGGTCATGTGAGAGGAGGCAATGCCTCCATCGTGATATGATTGGATATGACTATGATCGGCTGTGATTGGTTCATGCAATAAATTCCGCCTGAATGAACAATATAATAGTGTTAATGGGAAGACTAATTAAAAAAAAGTTGGTAAACAACTCACACACTTAGATATAACCACTTTGTTACATCTAAATAAGACTTGAAATTGCCTAAAAACATGATCTGTGAGAGTTTTTAGTGAGTAATCGGCTTGGTGAAATTGAAAGTAAATCTCTGTGTCTGTGACCAATATTTACCGAGCTTTGATGACTGATGATTTGAAAAATTAAAAAATAGTTAAAAGTGAACTATTAAAAAGAGTAGCTGGACATAAGTTCATAAGAAAATGTGACAGACTGAGGCATACATTTACATTTGATTTAAAAAAAAAAAACTGTGAAGGCTTTGCCTGCTTATTTCAGAACACCACTGCACACCACTGATATATATATAGAGTCTGATAACACAAAACTTAAGTGATGTATTAAGATGAACGGAAGGAGTAGGCACTTGTGTAAATGTGATATTTACTTACGTTGTTTTGCTGCTGGGGCAACAGTATGGTTACGTAACTTCCTGCCCATAAAGTTCAAAGACATGGACACATTTTCTGCTCCAGAATTGACATACATGATGCCAGAGTGTTCGTGTGTCTGTTTTATTTGGAAATGATACAAAGCACACATGTCACAATGATACATTGCAACACTGTTTGCAGGTTACACTCAGATGTGGCTGTACATGACACCGGCAGGATTCCTTCACACACACAAACATGCAAACTGAGCAATGCTGTTCAATAAGGTACATGCAACTTAAATAGCCTTTTCGCAACAAATTTTAGAAATAGTCTCTATATTCCCCATCTATCTGAATATATATTTAATAGAACAGTAAAATCAACCTTCATAGCATTTTGCTAACCAGGATTAAGCAGTGAGGGTGTGAACACTCTTTTCGCTATATAAACAAAAGCTACCTCTGGCTATAATAGACAGAAACAAATTACATTGAATACATTTTGGTGAATTAGTCAGATAAACATTAACATAATCAGTGAAATCATCACTATCGACTTTACGAATCAGATTAAAGGAATCAGTAAATCAGAGGGATTACCTGGATTCAGGATGACACTTGACTGTGGTTAGTTGCAGGAAGACCTGGCTGGCAAACATAATAGAGAAAAACTGGAAAGATGCTTGTTTTTGTGAGGAACCAAACTCTCAACGCTTGTTAAATATTAACCTCAGTGGATGAGGTTTCAGGTGGGATTAGTTTGCTTGAATGGCCGACACAGGCTGCAGACTGTCATCAGGTTTCCAATGTGTGAGATAGAGATTGTAACTAGATCTAGACAGGTCTATCTCTCTAGTACAATGCTAATGGAAAACCTGCATTGTGATCATCCATCAGGTTTGTGAATTACTGTCTTCCCTTAATATTTTTTCATGAATTGAGAACCACATGATTGGACATCATGTTCTCATGCACCATGCATTGTAAAAAAAAAAAAAAAAAAAAAAAAAAAGTTAATATAGTAAAATAATAGCAGCTGAAATACAGTATACGTGCAGTTATATGTGCAATTGTGCATAAATTATATTAAAGAAAATAATGCAGAGAATTCTGAAAATGCCTCTTTTTACTATATAAATGCAAGCATTGCCTTGTTAAACTTAATATAAATTTCTTACATAAATAATCAAATTGCCTAATTTGTGCTTTTAACTTCTAAACCTTTTTTTATTTTATTTTTTTGTTAAATTTTAAAGTAAAATTGCGTGCATTTTATCATATTAAATCATTCTACATTAAAGTCAAGTTATATTTATTCATGTAGTTCTTTATATAGTACAGACTGTTTCTGTATGGAAAGGTACATATAATTTTTTTTTTGTAGCATTTATTCTTTTTGGTGTAACATTTTAGTCACCTGTCCTATTGAAGGCAAACTAAATATAACAAAGTATAGTTCATCCTTCTGTCAATTATTACAGTGTTTTAATATGCTTACTCAGTGGATTAGAAAAAAAATCTTTGCAATATAAATTATAGTGAAGTGAGTTACACTTGTTGGAATAAACCCAGTTGATTTCACTGAGTTGCGCAAATGTTGGAAATCATAATTGAATACATATGGAGATGACATTGAGCAACTAAATCAACATACCTGGTTGTGCTAGCGGATGTTAGGCAGAAATGTTTGAACATCACAAATTCCATATACTAGATGCATGTTCATGTCAAATAAAGAAACAGGCTAGTTTACACTAGAGGTTTACATCAAATATAGGGTGTTAGGAAAAATGTAAAAGGCAGAGTACATGTCAAGATCTGTTTGGACAGTGTTAGGTCAGTCCTGTTCCTAAATGTGTGTCCCAACAGCTCTGCATTAAAAAAACAGCAAAGACTGGCTGTATCTTTGTAGACCAGTCAATCTTTTGTCTAAGGAATGTGAATTGATAGGTATGTTGTCTCGTCGTTGCCATAATTTGGTTGGTGTGGAAGCATTGCTTGTCTCATTTTGTTCTTCAATGGGCTTTTCTAAGGAATTCTGTTAATTAACCAGTTGTTCAATCTAATACAGTACATAATGTGCTATCATATCCACTTAACCATGGTAAAAAAAAAAAAAAAATTAAATTTCTCAGTACAATGCTAGTGAATGAAAGCCATAAAAAGCTTCACATAACTTGCATGCAAAAATTGCGTAAAACTGCCTACATCTTGCATGCTTGACGGCGTGTAGCCTGCAGCCAGAGTATTCACATTGTGTACTTTTGGCAACAGCATCTCATCCTGGGAACAAATACATGTATGCACAAAAGGTGTTTAACATGGAGGCCCAAAAAATTAAGTAATGTAACAATAGTAAAATAAATAAAGATTTTATTTTAAATAAAATTGTAAAAATTAAACCAAATACAATACAATTTTAATTCAATTTGGCCCTGAATTAATTTTTTTTCTTTATTTATTATTTTCTGTATTTATTTTTAAACTTCATTATTAACTTTATTTGTATTTTTTTAACTTTATTTTATATTGCTCACTCGAAGATAAAGCTTGCTGGGTTTTTTTAAACCACCTGACTCTAAACCAGCTGCCGCCTTTGTTTATTGCATGCACACAGAAATGTTTAATTGTGGTTTTACACAAGGTTGCACTATTTTTAACTAGCCTGCTATTAAACAGCTTAGAAAACAAACTCAACAGACATGCCTTGAATTTGTGAAGAAGACGACTGGCTGTCTGTTGTTACTATTCAAGCTGGCTGCCATGCCAGTGGAAAACAATATAGGCCTATGCCTCCTGAGTTCCCTAAATAATGATAAATTTGAAGTGAGTTGGCCTATGTGATCATCAGTGTTGGGCAGTAACTAGTTACTAGTAACTTAGTTACTGTAATAATATTACTTTGGTAACACTTTATTTTACGGTCTCTTAACTAGTTGCTTATTAGCATGCATATTACTAGAATATTAGCCATTTATTAGTAGTAATTAAGCACATATTAATGCCTTATTCTACATGACCTTATTCTACATCCCGAATCCTACCCAATACCTAAACTTAACAACTACCTTACTAACTATTAATAAGCAGCAAATTAGGAATTTAATGAGGGAAAATTCGTAGTTAATAGTGAATAAGTGTTCCCTATTCTAAAGTGTTACCATTACTTTTTGCAGTAACTAGTAGTGTAACTAATTACTAATAAGATTTCAGTAATAATATTACAGTTACCATCCATAAAACAGTTTAGTTACTTAGTTACTTTTGATGCCTCAACCCGCTGATTTAAAATCCAACAATCAGATCATTCCTAGATTTATTTGCATAATTTTCATGACTGTCCCAGCAGGTAAGCTTGGAATATGGAAAAGCTTACATTAAGCAGATAGAAATATTGCATTATATTGATTTTGTCAGGAAAAAAAGATGATCTGAACACTTTTGTGTAAGTTGTGGCTTTACTTTACTCTGGCATTACATCCCACCCACATCCCTCTGATGATCAGCATGCGGTACATTATATTACTATAATTAAAAATCTTTTTGGAAAATTAAACCGTTTCTTACAAACGTATGTGATTTGATAAAATACATAATGAAATATAATCGTATATAGGTAACGGAGAAATTACAATTAGCTTCAAGCTACACATGACAATTAATGAGATTAATACAACACTTATACTTGAATGTCACTATCAATCACTATTGAGTGTTTGTAATAACTTCTGACTGCGATCCAATGTGGATTTTGGTCAAATGAGGCAGAAATATGTTGTTAGTAAGAAGAAGTTTATGTGGAAGATACACAGTTACAACTGTGGGGCGTGAAGAAAAAGTAATGTAACTAGTAGTGTAACTAATTACTGTTGCCAGAAAGTAATAAGTAAAGTAACACTATTACTTTTGAAAGGAGTAACTAGTAATGAGTAATATATTACATTCTAACTAGTAACTAGCCCAACACTGGTGATCATACATTGTCTAATAACCATATCTGTTACATAATTCACCTTGAGTGTGTATGGGTTGCTAATTCTGTACAGTATGACCTGTAAATGTAATATTGTTGTAATCATTATGGTGAGCATTTATTTCCTTTTAATTTAAAGTATGGTCATGTGATCTCATGACAC
Organism: Sinocyclocheilus anshuiensis; assembly: GCF_001515605.1. Taxonomy (NCBI): domain Eukaryota; kingdom Metazoa; phylum Chordata; class Actinopteri; order Cypriniformes; family Cyprinidae; genus Sinocyclocheilus; species Sinocyclocheilus anshuiensis. The sequence goes on along the minus strand of NW_015555744.1, from coordinate 464,340 downwards.
GACTCAAATCATGTTAAAATAAAACAGCTTTAATTGCTACTGAAATGACTAGACTCTTCTTGTGTGTTATTTGATTTAACCCTCTGGTGCTTCAGTCAAAAGTGACCGGACACCAAAAAATGTTATAGTCCCAAGTGTGATTTTTATTTTTTTTTTAGCCTGCTCGAATCATGCCATTTTTTGTGTGTGTTCACATTCCAAATGGCATAAAAGTAACCAAGTTTCGTACCATTCTGATGAAGAGCACCAGCGGGTTAAAAAAAAAAGAAAACATAAAAAAAAAACATGAATTTCTTTGTGTTAGTTATTTTCTTTTTATCAAGAAATAAGTACTGATACTGCACCTTTAAAAGAAAAAAACATGCAGCCCACGGTTTTTCTTTTAGCGTACCATGGAAGCGGGTGTTTAATAGGGGAAGGAGTCAACGCCCTGCTGTAGCGCAAGTTAAGCTGATGTTGCTAGGTGTGGTTCTGTGAGTATAAATACAGCTAACACTCTCCTTCTGCTCGCTTGCTGTGCATTCGGTCTTGGTAAGTGGGAAACTGGGATTTTCTTTACTTCTTACACGTTGTCTAACTCTTTTTACTTTTTACTTAAAACAAAGTTTTTTTGGTTAAATATATAATTGTTGCATATTTATGACAGCGTTGTTTTTGTTTACTGAAAAAAATGCAAATGATAATAAAAATGTTTAAGAAAAGTTGCTAATGAAAGTTATGCAATAATATTGCTTAAAGAACACTCTGAGGTATAAAAATCCACATACTGGTTTTGTGAGTTTAACGTTCAGTTCTTTTGGTGAATCATGTATTCCTGTAAGATTAATTCAAACGGCTAGAAAACTTGGATGATTCATTCCTGAAAAGATTCTGCTTTTTGATTTACTGTGTGTATTTTAATATATTCCAACATGTATTGTAGGTTGAGCTGTTGAGTTCCAGGTGCCAAAATGTCCACACTCGGTTATTTTCTTGAGCAGCTTTCCTACCAGGGCATGCAAGACAACACAGTACAAGACATCACAGTAAGTTTAGTCAGCTTTCTGGAAAATTTGAGCAGAGCCAGACTGAATGAGTCAGTGATAGGAATGTACTCCACTCCCCATTTGAGTCACTTTCATCCTGTTAAAGGGCAAGAGCTTCAGTATTTCTGTTTCCTTCCTAAAAGTTGCTTCTTGAATTTTTTATTGAATAGACTTCTTACACTGGTCTGCTGGAAGTCAGTTCGTGATTATACATAGGCTATTTTTAAAGGATTTGAATAAGCTCTCTCATGTCTTTAGGGGGGGCAGGGCACAGTGAAGCCTTTTGCTCAGTTTAATGCAGCTGCGGATGCAGGCGTCTTGGAGAAGGCTATCAAGACAAAAGGTAGGTATATGAATTCTGAAAAGTGAAGATGAATAAAATACATCTACATCTTTGCATTCTGCATCTGTTTGCTCTGTTGAAAGAAGTTTCTGTTCTCAGGTGTGGATGAGGCCACAATCATTGAAACGCTGGTCCGCAGGAGCAATGCCCAGCGCCAGCAAATCAAGGCTGCTTATCAGCAAGTAAACGGCAAGGTATCACATTCACTAGACCTGATATCAACACATTTTTACTGTCTGGATCCTCCCTCACCTAAATCACTTCTTCTCCTGCTGTGCAGCCTCTGGATGTAGCGCTGAAAGCTGCTCTTAAAGGTGAGCTGGAAGAAGTGGTTCTGGGCTTGTTGATGACTCCAGCTCAATATGATTCCTTTCTGCTCAAAAGTGCCATGAAGGTAAGATTATTTTCAGCCTGTTGATATAGAAGATTTGACATGGGCTGCATAATTTAAAGTCTTTTTCTCTTCAGGGTTTGGGTACAGATGAAGATACACTTGTTGAGATTTTGGCCTCCAGGACCAATAAAGAGATCCGAGAGATTAAACAGGTTTTCAAACAAGGTAACATTAGTGCTAGTTATCATCCAGTTATCCTTTAAATATGTTTATGGCATGAGTGTCCAATCTTGCTTCTGTAGGGCCAACAGCCTGCAGAGTTTAGCCCTAACATGCTTTAACACACCTGCCTGGAAGTTTCTAGTAATCCTGAAGATCTTGCTTGGCTGGTTTAGGTGTGTTTAATTAGGGTTGAAACTAAACTCTGCAGGACACTGGCCCCCTAAGAGCAGGATTGGACACTCGTGGTTTATGGTACGTATGTGAATGCAGTATATATAAAAACTGAATGTATGACTTGTATTTATAGAATATAAGAAGGATCTAGAGGCGGAGATCAAGTCTGAGACAGGTGGAGATTTCAGGAATGCCCTGCTTTCCCTCTGCAAGGTTGGCTTTGCTCATATAGTGTTTCTCAATTCTGCCCCTCCCCGTACATCATGTTTTGGATGTCTTATCTCACACATCTGATTCAACTTACTAGGAGAGTGATTTGTGACTTGTATTGGCACAAAATGCTTTTGCTCATTGTTAAACTTTTTATTTGAATTCACAGGCTACCAGAAGTGAAGACAAGATTGTGCAAGAGGACTTGGCTGACAAAGATGCCAGGGTAATTAACCGTGTATTGTGAGTATGTGTTGGGTCATTGTGTGTACATGTCTTTTTGACCTCTGATTCTGCCTGTAGGCCTTGTATGAGGCAGGAGAGAAAAGAAAAGGCACAGACTGTGGCGTGTTCATTGACATCCTCACTTCAAGGAATGCTTGTCACCTGAGGAAAGGTATGGTTGACTTCCTCCACACAAAACATCCCTGTTTTCAAAATAAGTAGTACACTTTCTTCTAATCCACTTTAGTCATAACCTTTTCTTTATTTAGTTTTTCAGCTGTACTCCAAGTACAGTAAGGTGGATGTCGCAAAAGCCATTGATCTGGAGTTGAAGGGTGATATTGAGAACTGCTTGATTTCTGTTGGTGAGACCCTGAACCCTTTTTATCTGTCTGTCTATTGCATTACATGCTGCATTTTAAAATGGTATGACATGCAATAAGTTCACTGCAAACGTTTCTTTGAATTGCTGCAGATGCTCTCTTAGATGTACAATACCTTTTAAGACTTGAATTACTTTCTTACAGTATAACAAGAATGCTGTTTTAATGTTTCTTTTTACTGCATGCAATAATATGACAAGAATGTTATTTTAAGCTCTGAGCAATGAAACAGAAGCTGGTCTTTGGAATGGAATGCCATTTTCAAAATAAATATTTTGACTCATCTTTTCAACAGTGAAATGTGCTGGAAACAAACCTGCTTTCTTTGCTGAAAAACTAAATCAGGCAATGAAGGCAAGTGTAACTGGCAATCTAATCGATCCATGTAACATTTAAAATGACATTACAGCCGTTTTAAATATATCACGGTTAAAAACTAAAAGAACCACTCAGTGTGATTTTGTGTTTTCACAGGGTTCTGGTTATAAAGGCAAGATCTTGACCAGAATATTGGTGAGCCGTTCTGAGATTGACTTGGCCAAAATCAAGCAAGAGTACCAGAGTAAGTTTGGCAAGAGCCTCTACCAGGACATCCAGGTAAATAAATCTCATTTAGCACATTTTAAATATGGTCATCATTACACTATTCAATACATAAACAAAAATTAATAAATGTTATACTGTATAGATTCAGTTGTTAAAGATTGTGTTTTGTTTGTTTTAGGATGACACCAAAGGAGACTACGAGACAATCCTGCTAGCCTTGTGTGGCAATTAATTGGTGTCACTAATGAATGTATACAGATGAAGACCCACCAGCATACCACTAGCTATCAATATAGGAATTAAACACCTCATATAAACAACTGTAGTAGAATGAGAAACATTTTTGATAAATAAAACTTGACTAAATGTATATGTCAGTGTAAATTCATGCAAAGCTTCTAAAGTGGCGTGTTATGAATGGTGTATTTATTAATTTTTAAAGTCATGTCGACTCCGAAAAAACAAACAAAAGCAAGCACAAAATGGAAGTTTAATGACTCTGTGGTAGGAATCACGGTGGCAACTTATGCTGGGAAACTAACCTGGTCTAAAGCAGGCTAACTGTCAGGCTAACCTAAGCTCCTCTACTGACCAATAGGAACACAATGATATGATCACTCAGTTTATACTATTACTATTATTATTACATACTATTATTTTACTTTTTTTTTTTACAGTTTCTAGCCATGCAGCCTTTCTCTCTGGTTTTATTACAGCTGTACCTTTTATAGTTTGCAGAACATTAGAACATTACAATCTAAAATAGCTCTTTAAGGCATTAAAATAACTAAATTAGAATTTAAAATCACTGAATTAAAAATGAAAATAAATAATAAAAGAAAATGACTACATTTTAACTGCTAAGAAACACACATTAACTCATTTGAGCTTAGTAATTAGTAATGTAGCCTACTAGCTTACATTTGATTCCATTTACAGTTACGGCTATAATAAAAATACACTTTATATGTAGGTTTAAAATTCTACAAAAGACACATTTAATGTCCAAAAACAAATATTTTAGCAAAATGTGTTTTACTCAGAATTATTGCACTCCCATTTGATTGCGCTCCGTCTGTTTAGCACGCATGCGCGCAGCGGCGCTCGACTCGTTCACTCGCGTCAGCCTCGCCCACCCCTGACAGCAAAATAGATATGTTTGCATGACTTTCTAACATGTACAGATGAAAAATATACTTGTGACATGTCAGTTATGCACTGAGGAAAACACAACGCCTCAAATGCATTAAACAGCACAGATATATTCGCTGTTTGTCATGGTGGATCGATTTGATCCCTGATCGACATTAAGGTCTGTTTAAGAATAAACGTGCACAGATTAGTGAGATTGCGTGAATTTAATTTGTCGTTAATGGAACCGCTTTAGCCCCGATTGATTTGTTAGGTTATTTCAAGTCAGTTTTTGTACTTTAATCCCCGTTTTTCCTCGGGTCTCCGTGGTGTTGTGATGCGTCATATTCACACGCAGTGGTGATTAGAGCGCGCGCTTGAGAAACAGTTTAGAGAGGAGAAATCAATCTACATATAAAATATTGGTCACAGATTATTGGTCACTTTCTAAATAATAAAAGTATAGCGCATCCACTAGTAATTATATATAAATGAATCGGTTTTTACCGATGCAAATATGTTAGAAACGATGCATCGCGATATAAATGACAACTTGTAGCCGATGCACACTTTTTAAACCGATGCATCGCATCGTTAACTTTTTATGCCGATGATGCACCGAGCGAATCGGGAATCTTCCCATCCCTACTCTGTGGTCATAGATATGAAGGGGATCACATAAACACAAATAATCACTAAGAGTTTTACTGGTTGGAATTAGGGATGGAAACTCAAGTCACAAAAGAAGGACTTGTTTTGTTCACTGGGCTCTAATTTGTAAACCAACTCAAGTTTTCGAGGTGCCTTTAAAGGGTGCTCCAAAATGTGGCAATCTGAGGAACCCCAATTGGTCCTCAAAAATCTTATAATTTTTATATTTTATATGGCTTTTATATTAGAGAGTGATGAGACTGCTCTTGTCATAAATACAAAGGGCCTGTCGAGTAGGTATTAACCAAGGGAAAATGTGCATAAAAGTTCTTGGTTTTTAAGTGAACATTCGCCTGTTTGCTGGCTTATAATAAATATGAATTGTAAAAAACGATTAATTGCAAATGTAAATGATATCATAATGACCATTTGATTCAAGTACAAGCTATATTTCTTTTGGATAAAGATGCCTTTATGTTTATCAAGGAAATCCATTGATAATTAAAAAAAAAACAAAAAAAAAACCCTGTAACAGGGTTTATACACTTACCTGCAGTGTAAACATTTACCACAAAATATTCCGGATGACAGAAGACAAATTACGACTTGGACTGTTTGTCAGAAACATGTTTGACTGGAACAATGGGAGTGGTAGGAAAAGAGATAAAGTGGGATATTTAAGAGTGAGGGCATGATATCTTTACATCACTTACTCCATGGCCTAGACTTGCTGTCATTCCTGCCCTACGCTGCAGTACCGTTGTTATGACGGGTGGCGCTGTTGATTTATTGGCTGTGAGCGGCGCTCTCGAGGACTGTATGGTGATTGGTTGAAAGAGTGCGTTACGTCAAGCGCTCCCGCGGAAGTACCGAGGATTGGAAAATAGAGGTTATGCTGCATAGAGCACAGCGGGTGAAGGAGACATTTATCTGTAAATACAGTAAGGTATTTGCTGTACTTCAGTTGTGTTATTTGTGCATTTCAATATACATAGTTTCTGTTGTTCTTAATCCTAATTGTAAGTCTCCCTCAAGTAGAACATGTTGTGACAGAATGGACTGTTTATGACTGTAAATGAAATCGTTCTTGAATATTTAATTATCTAATATTTATATTTTAGTGTCTAGCAGTTTGCAGAATGTATATGAAACGTATCTAATGAGACTTGCATTAGTTATATCAGTTAAATCCAGCTGTCATGACTCATGAATGAATGAACCACTCAGCACTCTTTGCAATGCTAGTTTGTGTTTTTAAGGTAAGACACTACTGGCAAAACCATTGTTTTTTCATGCACTTGTCAGTTAAAGATTTTGGTCTATTTTGATTCCATAACATGTCTTCTTTCAGACTAGTGGAAACTAAACATCCAAGATAGATATGTGTTTATATTATTACACTTTTAATTTTATTACACATCAATTTGCGTCTGATTTCAAATACAATATCTTTAAAGGGCATTTTCTCAAAGTGAGCTCAGAGTGAGTTTTTTTTTTCTCATGCAGAAATAAGAGAAAGAAATTGTCAGAAATATTTCATTCAATAGTACTTCTGTACATCAAACTTTCCAGTTTTATTCCTATAATTTTTTTAAGGATTTTATTTGTTTCTGGGTGTTGACAATATCTCCTGATTCATGGAGTGATTAAAAAAAAGACACCCCAACAAATATCCTCTATAAAAACCCTTAACTCTAATATGTTAACAAAATGAAAGGAGGATCTTTGAAAACCTGGCTTTATTCTGTTCTAGAAATCTATGCAAATGTGTGCACATTTAATTAGATAAGATTGTTTAAACATCATAACATGTCAGAAAACTTGTAATTGTAAAAATACAATTGTTTTAATGTACTGTAATCAGTCAACGGAGAAAGTATGATGTTATATAATAGTTAAAAATGTCACTGTATTTAGTTGTGATGTCTCGTCTTGAATAGAAACCATTATGACAAGTCCATGTCAAACACTATACTTGTGTTGCTTACAGAGTACAGCCATGAGCTGAGGCTCCCCAAACCTGCCTTTCTCAATGATGAACGACAAACTGGTGTTCCTGGGTCTCCTTTACTTCATCCAGGGCATTCCGTATGGCCTGCAGTCTTCTTTGCTCCCGGTGTACCTGCGCGGTGCTGGCCACTCCCTCACCCGCATCAGCCTCACCAAAATCCTCTATTTCCCCTGGGTGCTCAAGGTAATCTGGGCCCCTCTGGTGGACCGGACTGGCACCAAGCGCTGCTGGTTAGTGGGCACAGTGGCTGGTCTGGCTCTCACCTGTTTGGTGAGCGCTACAATCTCACCTGATGTTCAGTACATGGGCGTAGCGGGCTCTCTGCTCACTATGAACGTGCTGGCATCAGTGCAGGACATTGCGGCGGACGGAGCGGCCGTGCGGCTGCTCAGGGGGCAGGGGGAGCTGGGTCTGGGAAACACTGTGCAGGTGGTGGGGTATAAAGCTGGCTCTGTGTTTGCTGGAGGAGGGCTCCTGGCTGTGATTGATGTTGCAGGCTGGGGCTGGATGTTCGCACTGCTGGCCTGTGTTTACGGTGGTGTTGCTCTGTTCGTGTGGGGCGCCCCGGTGTTGGATGGAGAGTCGCTGTGGGGACAGGGAGAAGGACGGAGAGGGTCAAAGGATGTGATGCAACCCTGGAAGGTGTGGAGGAAGCTCTTGTCTGTGCCAGGAACGCCATGGATGATGTTCTACGTTCTCACATACAAGCTAGGTAAGATATTTGTCGTAATTCAACATAAGATCGATTGAGTTAAATGATTTGGAGATCTTAAAGGAACACTCCACTATTTTTGAAAATAGGCTCATTTTCCAACTCCCCTAGAGTTAAACAGTTGAGTTTTACCGTTTTCGAATCCATTCAGCCGATCTCCGGGTCTGGCGGTAGCACTTTTAGCTGTAGCTTAGCATAGATTATTGAATCTGATTAGACCGTTAGCATCTCGCTCAAAAATGACCAAAGAGTTTCGATATTTTTCCTATTTAAAACTTGACTCTTCTGTAGTTACATCGTGTACTAAGACCGACGGAAAATGAAAAGTTGCGATTGTCTACGTACGGCAGCAAAGTTCCTTGATTATTACGCCGGAATGAGAGTATAGTTCAGGGATGCTATAGAGATGCTAACGGTCTAATCAGATTCAATGATCTATGCTAAGCTACAGCTAAAATTGCTACCGCCAGACCCGGAGATCGGCTGAATGGATTCGAAAACGGTAAAACTCAACTGTTTAATTCTAGGGGAGTTTGAAAATGAGCCTATTTTCAAAAATAGTGGAGTGTTCCTTTAAAGTACATTTACATTTCCCTCTAATTTGCTGAATAAGTTGAAACACGCCTATTGTAGAGTACTGAACTGACTATATTCATACAGTTAAAAAAAAAAATGAAGTGTCATTTCTACATCACCAGACAGAACAGCAAAATTAATAAATTCATAATGCAGGTTTTTCCAAAAATGTATAACTTTCCCTCTGCCCCACTATTCTGATTGTACAAATAAATGAGTCACTTTCTTCATTAAAATGTGAAATTCTTTTAAATGTATTATTATTTAAAAAATATTATGTGTGTGTGTGTACAGAATATATTTAAATATATATAATAAAAAATGTAAATGTTAAAAATTATTTCTGTGCTCTGACAACTATAAGAAAGTGTACAGTAATTCCTTATGTTATTTACCAGGAAAGTGACATTTTTATACAATATCACAATAGTGAGGTGATGTGAAAATTATAAATGTTTGTACATTTTTCCCTCCAGTTATTTAATTCATTACCATGACTGACCATGAACTTGAAACGAAGTCATGGTAGTGTGTTGTTTGTCCACAAGACGGCAGTCTTGGCCTTTTCCATGCTTACTGTCATCTTATTCTCAATGGCTCTGAAGCCTCTAAACATCAGGAAATTATACACAGTTTGGTTACCCAGTTCAGTTCAGAATGTCTGTACTGATATTGAAATCTTTCATTTAACTTTGCACCAGCGTTTGACCACAAACCTACCTTCTGTGACATGATCTGAATCAGGAATATATACATACATAGCAGCTAATAAATCACTTTCAATGAGCTGAATGTTGTGTTTGGCACCAGAAGGGGATTATGTCTGGATTAGAGTCTCTTTGTGTCTGTGGTATTTTAATGGAAAACTGAATTTAGAAATATGTGCTGCACTGCTTATGTCAGTGTATTTAGTTTGTGCTTCATTGAGTGTAATATTTTGTTCAGAAAAATTTAATCAGAAAACCAAGCTTTGTGTGTTATGTGTATGTGTCTCTGGCAAAGAGAGAGAGGTGGCACTGTAATCGGATGAGCTTCAGCAGACAGGACAAGCGGTAGCCCCCCTCTTAATCTGTTTTATAAGGTTTCTCCCCCGATCATCATCATAATCACTATTAAACAGCACTTTGGATGACACAAACTAGTTTACTAATGCACTAACATCTTAAAAGTGAACATGGCAAAACTTAATAATTTTCTTAAACAGTATTTGTGTCTTACTTTTCAGTAAAGATATATAAACATTTTTAAAATAATATTCATTTACTTGAAACTAATTTGCATAAGATATTAGAACTTGTTTCAGAGAATATGTCCTGTATTAAATTTATTTTTATTTTTCCATTGACAAAAAAAACAAAGTTTTTTTTCTTTTTTAATCTCATTAAACATTTTTGCATAAATCTAACAATACTTTGTGCAGTTTATGCTTAAAGCCAAAAACAACAAAAAACTATTTGCAAGTGGGATAAGAGAATAAACATTCAAGAAGAATTCACAATTTATTATCTAGAAAAAAGTCTAGTAAATATTTTATGCTGTTTTGTTTCTCATTTACATTTACTTAAGTACGTTTTTTTAGGAGAGTGTACTTTTTCTGAAAAACAAAACAAAACAAATGTATTGATTTTGCTGTGTTGATCAATAAATATTAATACAAAACAATAAAAACTATTAACGCACGGTTATAGTGAATATAGAATATTTAGTCTGTGCTTAGAATCCACCATGCCTTTATATGGTTGTTTTTACTTTTATTGCTTGTTTTATGTGATCATAAATATTACATAGGAATTCACAAACTAAAGTGCCCTGTTATTTACTACAGTTTTAATACAAGGTTTATTGTATTGTAGAATAATGTGTCCTAAGATGACAAATTAATCACAACGTTGTTGCATGCTATCTAGTGCCTCTATTGCATCACAGGTTGTTACCAAAATGTGTTAGATATAGGTTCTCTCAGCCCAAGCGTTGATAAAGGGTGATGGGGGGACAGTGGTGGGATGGAGGGGGCTGGGATTGGGCCAGACGTGGAGCTTCCCTGGGAAGAGTCCAGCTGGAGGCGGGAGTGTTCTTGTGGAGGTTAAAGTTGGATTCTCTATGGGAGTAGAAACTAGAAAGCCACTTTTGCTCTGTCTCAGTGTCTTTCACTCTTCTTCTCCAACTGTGTATATACATAACACACACTCATACACACATGTATATCGCCTGATGCTGCCCTCCCTCTGTCCCGCACAGCAGGGGCCAGGGAACGGAGGGGTATGCGGGGGGGATGGAGGGGTGACGCGAGCAGTAGGCTAATATTTTCCAGAGGGAACGCAGAGGACTGCAGGGGGGGTGAATTAATGAACACCCACCACATGGTCAACTATGCGAGGGAGAGAGAGAGAGAGAGAGATGGTGGGGTGCAGGGGGCATCGGGTATGACGAGAAAACGCGTGAGTTGAGAGTGATGGAGAACACAGAATTCCAAGAAAGAAGATGAGTAAAGTATGTGATGTCTTTTAGTTGACCTACATTGTTTCCCCATTGTCTGGACCATTGTGTAACTCGGGTGTGAACATTAAAAAGCATTCTGTTTAGATATGTGAGCTTACAGTACATCACACTTTGAATAGGATGCATCTCCTTTCCACATCCATACCACTGTATCTTCGCTCGCATTCACATAGTTAACGGTGCAAGTGATAGTTCTCGATGCTTTTGTTTCGTCCAAACAATTATGTCATTGTGTCCCAGAATGTAAAGGGAATAACCTAGACCTTTGCGGATTCTAACCTCAGAGGTCCGTAGAGACTTGGTATGGGGCTTGTCGTTGGTTGAGGAGCATTTACAATGGAGTTGTGTGACCTGCTCAAGTACACACAGATGCAGATACGCACGGCATAGTGATCTACATGAACTGGGAGGGGCCCAGGTTCCTCAGGCTGTTCCCATGCTGAAGACTCGGGGACTTTGAGAAGTATCGCAGTGCTGGTTTTAGTCAGCATCTCTAACACTTTTGAAGTTTAGTTGAGGTGGTGTTTCATTTAATTGCATCCTCATGTTGCTCCAAAGCTGTATGGCTTTCTATTTTCTGTGGAACACAAAACATGAATATTTGGAGAATATCCTGGACGTTCTTTTTAATGCAATAAAAACAAATGAGGACTGAAGATGTCAAGCTTTAAAATGATTTAAAAATAAGTAGTCCATTTGATTTATCCACTGTATTGTGCAGACTGAAATGTAAATCTTTATTCACTGAAATTCTTCGTTGAGAACTTTGGTGTTCGTGAGAATGGCGTCATTTAGAGTTTATTTAGAGTTAGATATTTCCAGTGAATCAGTTTATCCCATTTACAAAACAATTTGTTCATGGATCAGGCTGATTCTCAAATTCAGCTCACTGACAGTTAACACCCAACGGGGAAGTCGTGGCCTAATGGTTAGAGAGTCGGACTTGTAACCCAAAGGTTGCGGGTTCGAGTCTCGTACCGGCAGGGATTGTAGGTGGGGGGAGTGAATGTAGAGCGCTCTCTCCCACCTTCAATACCACGACTGAGGTGCCCTTGAGCAAGGCACCGAACCCCCAACTGCTCCCCGGGCGCCGCAGCATAAATGGCTGCCCACTGCTCCGGGTGTGTGTTCACGGTGTGTGTGTGTTCACTGCTGTGTGTGTGCACTTGGATGGGTTAAATGCAGAGCACTAATTCCTAGTATGGGTCACCATACTTGGCCACATGTCACGTCACTCACACTTTTTACTGGAAGGGAAGGTCTCAGTAAATCACTTACATTTTAGTCTGTCCATCACAGCAAACTATTATAAATCATGTGAGCTACTGATAATTTATGGTGCTTGTGCTTCCTTTTTGAGAATTGAAAGCTCATTCATTGTAATTGCATGTAAATAATTGGTATATTCATTTTGGCTTCACAGAAAAAATAATGTCATACAGTTTGGAAAAACAGGAGAATGAGTATGAGATGGTTTTCATTTTAGTTTGAACTATTCATTTTTAGTAATTCCTAACAGAATTTCATTTTTTTTAGGAATTGCAATGGCAGTAACTTAAAATGAGTTTCAAATCTTGCATCCGGTGAACTTCTCAATCACTACCACACAATTCTAGTGTAGTTCATTACCTATTCGCTGTCATAATCGTTCCATCTCATCCTGAATCTGTTGTCCATTTTTGTCTTCATCTGTTCCCCATTATCTATCGTTGTTAACCGTGGTGAACTGATACAGCATCTCTCTCTCTCTCTCTCTCACTCCCTCCTTTCTCCTCCCAGTGCCTCCCCTTTTCTGCTTTCCTCCACTGTGTTTTTGTGGATGTCTAATGAAATCCCATGTGAAATGGACAATTGTTGCTCTGAGATTATTTATAGACATAAATAAGCAGCCTTGTTGTTTGTTTTCCATCCCTGCTTAAAAAATAATTAGTTTGAAGCAGCGTAGTAGAAAAAAAAAGACTGAGGCAGAACGCTGAAGCGCATGTCTAGCTGTGCATATGAGATGATCAGCAGCATCTGAGCTTTTCAGTGATCATTTTTGGTGTTTTGTATACATTTACACTTCCATGTTGACACTATGTACACTATTTTTTCTGCAGTGTTCCCTTTACATACATTTTCAACGGTATATATTGTGGTATTTTAGTGGAAATCCATGTACTGTCTTTCTGTAATATAAAGGATAATTAAATAAGGACATTTTTATTTTTTAAATTATTTATTTAAAAAATATTTAATATAACACTTACGTGTAGTTTATAAGCCTTTGTTACTGTGATTTTAGTAGGGTAATGAGTGGCCTCTGTGGTTCTACCCATGGTTTCTATGGTCTTACTTCAAGTAAATTATGGTTATGCTGGAACTGTGTCAAATTTTCTCAAGGATTAGGCTATAATTGACTATTTTGACATTAGTCAAATCAGTTTTAATGCTCTTTGTACAAACTGCAAAGTGAAAGTGACTGGCTGGTACACTCTTAAAAATAAAGGTGCTTCAAAAGGTTCTTCAAGCGATGCCATAGAAGAACCATTTTTGGTTCCACAAAGAACCATTCAGTCAAAGGTTCTTTAAAGAACCATCTCTTTCTTGTGTTTTTGTAATCTGAAGAACCTTCTTTCGCCACAAAGAACCTTTTGTGAAATAGAAAGGTTCTTCAGATGTTAAAGGTTCTTTATGGAACCATTTAGACAAAAAGGTTCTTCTATGGCATCGTGAAGCACCTTTATTTTTAAGAGTGTATGTGTTCATCCTTATATAAAACAGCATCCTTATTACTTGAACGCACTGGACCTAAGTGGCATAGCTGCCTTATATGAAGAAAAGATGCGCTGAATGTGAAAAACGAGTCACATTGTTCGTTGTTGCCACCACATTACAGACTTTACAACATCCTTTACAAATTTAGTTCGACTGTCAGACTCAATCCCCCACAAAGAAAGCTATGTCAAAGCGCTCACGTGGCGCTGTCAGCGACCGTAGCAGAACTCAGACAGAAGCGTCTGATTTTTGATTTGATTTTCTGTTTTTGTTTCTCACCGGTTTCATCCCGGGGACCCCGGAAGCGCAGTTTCTTTTTGACGGCGGTCTCAGAGCTGTCAGTCAGCGGGCTGTCTCGCTGTCGAACTGAAGGCAGACTCCATAAATAATGACAATGCCATTAAATAATACACGGCGGCGGGTTACCAAGGCCTCTGTGCAGCCGCTAGCATGCAGCGACGCAGGACTCTGCGCAGTGTAGAGGCAGCATTTTCACTGGCAGCTTTTGTTTTTGTCACATTTGTCTGGGTTTAAGTGCTCAGAAAAAAAAGTGACTGGAAGGCAAGGACTCAGGTGTGAAAAAACGTGGCCTGTGCTCAGGTTATCACTTTTTTCCATTCTCAGATAACAAGTGTTTTGTTTTGACTGAGTTTGTGTTGTGATCCGTGGATATTATCGGGAGTTTAACACCAGTTTTGAAAAAAGTCTGATGCAGTGTGATAACAATCCAGCACATTTTCAATAATCTGCTTAGTTTTCTTGGTCTTCTTGTTCTCTCTATCTGAAAGAGCATTTACAATCGTTGAACTGTGTGTGTGTATAGTGCTGATGTAACCTTATATTTTCTGAACAGGTGAACAGGGGGCTATCACCATGTTTCCTCTCTTCCTGCTGGACCACCACATGACGGCCAGAGAGCTTGGGTTGTGGAACGGGGTGGTTGCCATGGCTTTTTCCATCTGCGGCTCATCAGTCGGGGGTTTCTTGCTCTCTCAGTACAGGTAGGGAGTGTGTTTTGTTTTTTCGGTAATAAAACGATGGTGAAACTGAGTCCGTTCTAGCTGCAACACCGTTTCCAGCCAAGTCACGCTTTGCCATTAATGTTGCAGGAATGGTGTTGGAAGACTTTGTTCTTTGGATTTCTCCTTACACCTTTTTCTATGCCCCCTCTCGCTTTATCGGTTTCTGTAGCCCACCATCTCTCTGTGAAAGAAACGCGGCCCTTTTCTTTTTCTCAGTGTTTTCTCACTATATCTCTCCACCCATCTCGGCCCCAGGCGCGAAAGAAGGAGAGAGAAAGCGATAGAGAGTTTGTGTGAGAGATAGAAAGAGATAGTAATGGAAGTAAACACAGCCTTTTGTGGGAGCTGAGAGTAAAACAGGCTCAGGTGTGAGCTGAAAGGCCTCCAGGATGCATAAGGTTGGACTGCGTGAATAGAGATATACTTGTTGCTGATACGTTGCCCTTGTCTACTGACCTGAGACCGGTTTTTACCAGTTATGTCTTATAATAGTTAAGATAGGAGTTTGGTTGCCTAAACCGTTCCAATAGCAGCCTGAGTCGCTTATCTTCCTCAAGCGGTATTGACTCATAGGCCCACACACTTGTTAGTGTGCTCAGAGAAAGGCACGAGGAAGAGGATTTTGGAGAAAGACATGTGCAGTGGTTCTGTCTTTATTTCATTCCAGACTTGAGGGCAGACATCCAGTCATGTATCAGAGTTTAAAGTGAAATGATACTCTTCATACTGGACATTTGCCATTTTCTCCAGGCTGGTTTGCTTTACCTTATGGCACCATGAAACAACATGCATTTTAACGCAGTTTTATAAACCACTGGAATGCATTACATGAGCTTCTGCATTTGACGCTTACTTGATGTATACTTTAGTTAAAATGATGTAATGTTGGTCTATTAAAAGACTGAGAGTAACGTCACCTTTTAGTCTACTGTCTCTGTGAACTACAGTTCTCTAACCATCTAAACAAGTATTTGTGAGGTGATGCAGGACCACAGATTGATTTCATTCGGACCACAAATAATTTTTCTTTCGTTTATATATACTACTGTTCAAAAGTTTGGGGTCAGTTAGACTTTTTTTTTAAATTGATCAAAAGTGACAGTAAAGACATGTAAAATGATAAAAAAGATTTGCGTTTATATTAAGCAGCACAAATATTTTCAACAGTTATAATAACAAGAATGGAGTGTCTATTTACACCCGCCTTGTTGGCTATTTACACTAACTCGGCCCACCAGCGTGTGATTGGGCTATAGTCAACATGACAAAAGACAGTGGTCAATAAACAGCTCCTGTGGTGTAGATGGTAAAGCGTGTGCCATAGTCTTTTTGATGCGATCGACCCGAGTTCGAATCCACCTTTTACCAAACTTTTTTTTCCCCCTCCCTTTTCAAATCTCATATTACTGGCTGCTTTAAGACATGCTTTTTTGGGCGTTAAATAATGGAGCAAATACCAGTAATTTGACGAGTGCAAATGTTAGTAAATCGTGTTGCGTGATCCATTTTAATACTCTCCTCCCATAAATTTTGCATCTGAAAGGGAAACTCCCACAAATGCATATTCAATAAGGTCAGGCGCAAAAATAACTGTGTCCAAGTCTTTTCAGCACTAATTCTTCACTGCCCGTCTTTAGTAAATCCTGACTGTACTATTTTAACGCCAAAAGGCGGTTTGCGCTGGCGCAAGCTGTTAGTAAATCTGGCCCTTAGTGTAAATGGCATATTACTAAGAAAATACTGCTATTTTCACCTAGTGTAAATAGAATCCATTGCCATTTGCACTTATTGTAAATAGCCTCTATCGCTATTTACACTTAGTGCAAATAACAAGAAATATTTTTTCTTGTTATTTGCATATTTTATCTTATTATATTGCCTAACAAGAAATATTTATTGAGCAGCAAATCAGTATATTAGAATTATTTCGGAAATTAACATTTTGCATTTTACATAATAAGGTATTTTTAAAGATTTTTTTTGATAAAGATAGCCTATTTCATTTTAAAGATAATTTGAATACAAACAAACTTATCTAACATAGAATTTAATCGAGAGGTTTAGTTTCTAAATTTACGTCCGAGCAAATATCCAAACAATCACAACTTGTACTGTTTAAGCAGTGCATAAATTCTTGCATAAATGTACGTGCCTTCAAAATACCAGGTGAGTGGGACAGATGTGCAGTTCTAAAACGTGATAAAATCACAGAGTTAAATATCTGCTCAAATTTTCTTACCTCTCTTTCTCTCACTCTCTTTATTTCCCTTTCTCTGTAACCTCTCCCTCTGGTACCTTCATCTTTTTTTTCTCCTCTCTTTTGGTCTCTCTCTCCCTCTCTACGCTAAAGGCAGTGTCAGTGAATGGGGAGGAATGTAAAGTTTCACACGCAGGGGGATCGTTCATTCGACACAGTCGTGCATTCAGGCCTTGCTTCCCACAGATTGGGTTTCTGCCGTTGTCTGTTCAGGGCCACTAAAAGCTAATTTGGACACTTATCCCGGCCCCATCTGAAACGCTTGAGTGGCCAAAAACTGACCCCCATACACTGATCGCCATCAGCAATCTGAGAGTACGAATCTTATCGGGCAAACTGCTCGTGTGATACGCCTGTTTTAGACTCGTTTTCGATCTCTTGCACCCTTCTCTCTCACTCTCTGACTTGCTCGTTTTCCTCTTTAAGACTGTCTGTCTTTTTTACAGCTCTCTTTATCTCTCCTCTCATCTGAGTGAAATATGAAAGAATGTTATTGAGTGGATGCAGGGAGGGTGTTTGCATGAGAATGATGGTAGATTGGCTTTCTGTCTGACCGGCTGCTGTTGTTGACTGGGTTCATCTAGATCTAAAAGGCTGGTTTAAGATGACAGACGATTCCTTACTCTTCTCTTAAAGTCCAGTTGACCTTTACCCGCATCTCCTTCTCTCTTTCTCGACTCGCTTTCTCTGTCAGAGGCCTCAGAGTCTACTCACATGGAAAGGACGTTTATATAAAGACACAATTTTTACAACCTTAAGGAAGAGTCAAACTAATATTCATGCAACAGTTATGCATTACTGATTAAAAATATTAGATGTGAAAAGCAACACCATAGAAGCCGTGACTCCAGACTCTGTGTTTGATTGACAGGGCCCTCCGGGTGTTCTGATTGGAGCTGGGAGAAATTGAGGTGTGTGATGGTCACTAATTAGCGGGGGGTTAATCAGCCCGTGGCTGTGGATCTTGGCGCGCTATTGATTATGTCGTGAAGGAAGTTCCCCTGAGAGATTTTTAGCTGTTAATAGAGAATCAATTAGAGTGTGTAAGCAAACGCACTGCATGTAAGCATGTGTACAGGAGTGTTTTTCTGTCTCAGTGTGGCAGTCCTGTGTGTTTGACCCTCATTAATGTCCTACAATGACTGATCTGTAAATTAATAGCCTTTAGTTTGCTGTAATAAAATATATTTTGTCTTGTTGATGTTCTATTACATTGCACTACCATTAAATATTTTGGGGTTGGTAAGAAATAATGCTCACCAAGACTGCATTTATTTGTGCAGAAATGTATAATGTATAATTACCGTTTTGTATTTAAATATATTTTAAAATGTCATCTATTTCTGTGCTGGCAAGGCTGAATTTTCAGCAGGCATTACTCCAGTCTTCAGTGCTGATTTGGTGCTTAAGAAACATTTCTTATTATTATCATTGTTGAAAAATGCTTCATGTTTTTGTGGTACATTTTTTCAGAATTTTTAATCAATAGAAAATAGAAACTAATTTATACAGTAAAACAGAGTAGAAAATAGTTTTTTGTATTTGTAAAATTATAAATGTCCTTCCCTCTCACTTTGGATTAATTTAATGTGTCCCCAACAAATAATAGTATTAATTTCTTAAAACAAAATTGAACTGTGGTGTATATTACATGACATAACATGACATATTGCATATTTGTGGAGTTTTGAGATAACATAACTGAACTTTCTCTCTTTTATGTCCTCAGTATTGGCATGCTAATGAGACGTGTGTTTATGATGCGGACTGTCAGCATGGTCTTCCAGAGCTCACTTCTCGTAGTGCTAGAGCCCTCGCCCTTGATGAAAGGTGAGAAATGTACATACTTGTACACACTAAAGTATACAAACATGGTATTTTACCAACATTGGTATTGGTGCAGATTTATTTTATTTTGCAATTCAATAAGGTGCTGCTCATCTTTATGCTTTAATGCATTTATTACTGCCTGTCTTGTGGGTACAGTTTGTTCGTAAGAGCCAGATAGCTCACCTGTACGTATGTATATATATATAGAAGTGAAACTGACCTGTTCTCTTCTGAGCTTTCTACTGTTCTCCTGCATTTAAGCATCCATGGGGCCGTCTCTGGTTTCCAGTGTTTTCCACTGACAGGCTAAAGTGTCCATTTCAGCACCTTGCACAGAGTAAACAGGTGTGAATAAAACTCTCAATGCTGCATTAAACAACAGCATGTGATAAAAAGGGAGAGTATTAACATGAATGTCATTCAGACCAGTATAGAGCTCATCTCGCTGTGGTGAGATCAGAATAGAAAAGTGAAAATCAAAAGTTAATGTTTGAGATTATTTAAATTATTTTCTTTTCCTAAAATTTGGGAGCTGGATGTGAAAGCTTCATGATTTTTTTTTTTTTTTTTTTTTCGGCAAATGGGCTTCTGGTAATGATTGATTTGAGATTCATGATTTTTAGAGGCATTAACGGTAGACTGTTTGTCTCATGCTCTGGGTGGACGTTACTGTGAATTAAATAATCAGCTTCAAAAAGGCCAAAAATACTAAGAACTAAGAACTAGATTTTAAGTGTCAATTGGGCCATCATGTAGAGTCAGATTTGTGTGTCTGTTAAGTTTAACTACTAGTCGTTTGACATGGTTCTGTCAGCATAAATAATAGTCTGGGAGAGCTCAGTTTAATAACTAGCAAGTCCTGTTTCTTCTAACATGGGTATGACAGTGTTGAGTATGAGTAAGCACACACTATAAGACAGAAGACCATCACTCTTAATACGTTTAAAAATTCTCACAATTTCTTGTTTTCTGTCATGTTGGTGCATTTTTTTCCTGTCTGTAGGTCTACAGAGACTCACAGTTTCTTGTTTTCCGTCATGTTGGTGCATACGTTCCGACTGTTCGCAAAATTCAGTTTTCACACAGACATATCAACAAACAACATGAAGAAAAGGCTTGTGGTAATTTTGCACTGATTTGCACAGAACAGTTAAAAAACGTTGTGAAAAAACTTGGAGATGATGTGGGCGACATTTATTTTATTGAATATTTTATTTTTATTTTTGGACTCCTTAAATTTTTAGTTTTAAGTTTAGTTTTGTTTTGGGGCTCCTGCTTCTAACTGTTTTGTTCTTTTGCTACCTTTCACAATTTTATTGCTCAGTACAGCATGCAAACATGGCGATCAGCCATGCAAAATTGTAATTTGTTTGTTTGAAATTTGTCATAGTGTTTGTTACAGCATGCCTTCCAGTGAGATACTTCATATGCATTTCAGTAACTGTCTGCTTTAATTTGGCTACCAAATTGGACAAAAGAAAGATACATTTGGCTGTCAGAGGATTATTGGTGCCCCCAGCCCATCCTTCAGGTCTTTTACACTTCCAGATTTCAGAAATGGGTAGGAAAAATAATTTTGGACTCTCTTTGAGCACTTAGATAGTAACTTTAGACTGAGCACCAGAACATCCAGCCACAAGAGCAGCCTCTTCCCACAGACCATATTTCTCATGAACAGCTAACACCGTCAAATCTTCAGTGCAATATTTCAGAGACATTGTGCATTTTTACTTGCAGTATGTAAATTCAAAGTCACAAATTCAAACTTGAAGACAAGAACACGCTGCAATTGGGCAGTATTGTATTAATTTGGATTGTGTCTTCTTTCTCCCTCAGGTATGGCAGTGCTGAGTCTGAGTTTGCAGCATTTCATAGCGGGTCTCATCACCACTCTGACGTTCACCACAATGATGAACTGCACACAGAGAGCCGAGGAGAGCATACAGGTATCACACGTTACCCTCTTCAACTGACCGCAGCTCTTCACGCTTCCTGACAGATCAGAGCAAACTGCTTAACGGCATCACACGTGTTCACCTAAGGTCAAAAGCGTGACAAATTTATTGTCTTTCTCTTCAGTTTCAACAGTCAAACTCTGAAGACAACAAAACGTGCATCTTACAGTTTTTGATAGTTGTTGACAGGTAGAGTCTCACAACAGGTCGTGAGCTGCAGAAAGCCTGAGAGTGTTTCCTGTCTGCCACATACGTGAGCACATCACAGCAGTCAAAAACTCATTTAGCTGTCAGTCAATAGCTCCACTCAGAGAACTGAGCAGTTTTCACACTCTCTTTAGCTCTGCACATCAACCCATTTCAACTCATCAATCACCTACAAAGCATATGCATCGGAAAGTATATTCACATTCATAGATTTGACTTTTTTTATTTTATTTATTTATTTTTTTTTATTTGTCAAGATTATATCTTTGATTGTAGAAGTAGCCCAGTGGTTAGTTCACATGCTCTGACACATTAAATTGGGCAATGCAAGTTTAAGACTGATTTGTGTTATTTCCGACCCTGTTCCCAAATCTCTCTACATTTTCTTCTCAAGAAGGTCTCAACAGTAACAACTTTCACTGTTTCAGTATAACACTACCGTCCGTAAGTTTGTTGTTGGTAAGATTTATTTTAAAGATATCTAAAAGAGGTTTCTTATGCTCACTAAGGCTGCATTTATTTGATCTAAAGTGCAGTAAAACAGTAATATTGTGAAATATTATTTACAATTTAAAATAACTATTTTCTATTGTTATATATTTTAAATTTGAGATTACTCCAAGAGTCACGTGATCCTTCAGCCTTCAGAAATTCTAATGTGTAGATATGATGCTCAAGGGACATTTCTTCTTATTTTCAATGTTGAAAACAGTTGTGCTGCTTAATATTTTTGTGGAAACAATCAGACTTTTCCCCAGGATTTTTAAAAAACAGAAAGTAAAAATAAAAAAGAAGAGTAGGGGAGTGCGGGGCACAAAGGGTTAGTTGTAACACGCGTGGTTTGAATATTTCCACACATGCTAGCATTTTATATGCATAGCAATTTACAGTATTTATTAGTTACCATATCAACATTATATAGAAAAAAAAGTTCGCCAAAATTCAAAAATCTTTTGAAGATATCGCTGAACATTTATTATACCATAGTAAAATTTTAATTCTGGCTTAAGTAAATTTTTCATCTCAGTTTTTATTATTCATTTAAAATGAAACAAATCTGCTATTATTTTAATCTCCAATCTGTTATTTATCAGTTCAGATTGTTTTTTAATGCTTTGATAACTAGCAGAAGACACTAACCAGTTTTAAATTCCAGTTGCGCAGATGGGGCACGTTGTAACACTGCGTTACAATGTGCTATTCTATGACATTAGCAATGTAATTTACACTATTTACTTAAATGAATTTTAATGAGAAACACAGGTGAATAAAAACTGACAGTCAATGTTTAATGTTCAGAAATGATTATTTCAAGACATGTAAAGCATTTTTGCTCGTTTATGTGGGCCGTCCCAAGCATGGATGCAGTTTGTTCATTGTCAAACTCCAAAATCAGATTATTTTTAATTATTAAAAAACGCCATTATTTTATTTGAAAAAAATAAATTTATTTTATTAACAAAATATTTTAGTTTGTCTTGTATATTTTTTTCATTAGATCAGATAATATTTTAAGCTGTCATATGGTCATGTTACAACGTGCCCCTCAGATGTTACAATGTGTGCACCTACGGGGCATGTTGTCACATTTCACTTCCATTTTTTGAGGGTAAATAAAGAAAAACGTATACACTGTAATTATGAAACAAAGAACCGGTCCCATTCGTTCCACTACTGTGTAGGGTCCCTGCCAGGTCGCTAGGAACTTAGACGCAGCTGTCGGGACCAGTACCACCACACGATCGCCAAGCTGGAACTCCCGGGCTTGGGCGGGCCGGTCGTGGAAATGACTTCAGTGGAAATGGTCCCTGATGCGTTGAGGCAGTCGTCCTCTCGTTGCTCCCTGCCGAACGAACCCCCGGTCGTGACCTGTGAAAACACATCGAGATAGACAGATGGAAGGTTAGCTGGCTGACACTCACCCTCCCTCTCGCTATCCGTTGCTAGGTAGGCCAGTCTCGGGCTGGGCGGTCCCCGACGGTTTCGCCGTGGCCCGTTCCGGGCAGTACGGCCTGGTGTCCTGGGGGCGAGGAGGAGCTTCTTGAACCCCGGCCAGTCCCGTCCCAGGAGCAGAGGTACGGGGAGGTCTCGCACAATGCCCACCTCGATGGCCCAGGTCCCGGGCTCCGCTGAAATCCGAACCGTGCGGGCCGGCACATAGCGGGTGTCTCCGTGCACACACGTCAGGGGCAACTTTGACTTCTGTTCGGGCTTTGGTTGCACCAGGGTAGGTTGCACTAGGGTGACTGAACTGCCGGAATCCAACAAGGCCTGCACTGGTTTCCCCTCTAGCTTTACCATCCGGCTGGGGCCAGGGGAAGGTCCGTCCTGATGCAGGAAACACCCGGCCATCCAGGCTCGGGCCGTCGGTGCTGGGGGTTCAGTGGGCATTGGTTCATCCACGAATTCGGGGACCGCCGATCTGCTGACTGGTCGCGGTGCACCTTCGAGCGGATGCCGCTCCAATTACCCTGCGGGGCGCCAGGCCCGCTCTCTCCCCTGCCTCGCAGGCGTTCGTCGCCTCCGCCAGCTCGACCGCTTCCACAAGACTGTAGATGTCCTGTGGATTTCGCATACTGACCGGGCGCCTCAGCGGACGGGGCAGTGCCGGTAACAGCCGATCGACAAGGACTTTCTCCGCTTCCTGGTCAGCGGTAGGGGAACCGGAGAGAAGCCACAGGTGAGCCAATCGGGCAAGTTGCGCAGCTTGAGCTCTCACCGTCTGCCGTTCATCATAGGTCCATTGGTAGAATTGCTGCGCTGCCCCCATGGGAGACAGGCCCACCCGGGCTAGAATTTTGGCTTTTAGCTCGTCATATTTTCCATTCCGGGGTGCCTGCAGGGCATAATAGGCCCACTGCGCTTCTCTGGTGAGGAAGGGGGCGATGATGCGAGCCCACTCTTCCGGGACCCACCCCTCCCGGGCGACGATAACCTCAAATGTATGGAGGTAAGCCTCGATGTCGTCGTGCTCGGTTAACCTGACGAGGTACTGGTGAGCCTTGACGGGCGCTTCCGGGAGGGGCATGCGCCCCGCCACGCTGGCCTGCAGTTGTTCCACGACCCGGTCAGTATACTCCTGTCGTGCAGCCAGTCGCTCGGTAAACTGCTGATGGCGGGCCGAGAGCTCAGTCAGGCGGCGGATGACCTCTTCCATTTGTCCCTGGGAAAGACAGCGGTTCTCCTAGAAGAAGCACAGAGGTCGTTACAGCAACCTGGCGTTACAAGTCTGTGTCTCAATTCACCTGTAATGCCTGCATTCTCCACCATATGTCGCGGGGTGAATGAGAACACAGACTCGGTACTGATAGAAAGTGCCCCGGAGGGTGATTTATTGCCCACACACTGATCACACGTGCTCGGAGGAATGGTGCTCGGTGCCCGTCTCAACTCGGTGCTCGTGGGGTGAAGTGCTGTGGTGCAGATCCTTCTCCTGGGGTGCTGTCGGAGTCTGTGGATAAGGAGAAACAAGCATTAATGTCGCCTGGAGCTCCGTTTCAACTCCCCGCTGGTGCCTCTTCTCTTGGCTTTTATGGCCAGCGGGAATGAGCTCCAGGTGTGCCACTCATCACGCACAGGTGTTGTGCTTCTGTGATCAGTGTGGCAGCAGCGTTTCCAGGGCGATGCTGATCTGGAACCGGGATAGTCGCCACACATTATATAGTGGTTCAACGCATTATATTGTGGGTTTTTTTGAGTCACAGATCGGACTATTTTGGTTAACAGTAAGTTTCCATACTATATTCGGTGAATAAATGTAATTACATTTAATGTAATTTTACAGTAAAATACTATTAAAAATACGGTTTTTGGAAGTGAAAAAGAAAAAGTCGTTGTATAATTTAGTGACAAACCGTAAATAGGCCTGTCGCAATAATCAATATATCGACTTATCGTGCAATATATGTACATGACCTCAATAATTTTTGGTGACGCAATATATCGCCCATTATTTTTCCTTAAAAATTAATGTCATCGTGTTTTGTACATTCCACTTGTGCCTGTGTCTTTTGCAGCTTCTCGTACATAACGTGGTGTAGTCAACTAGTGTGCTAGTTCAAATTTAAAAAATGCTTCTACAAACAAAGTTTCATCTGCAGATATGGCCTTGTTTAGGGATCTGTGCCTTTGTGCATACAGACATCTGACTGCTGAGTAGTGATTGTGTTTTTCAGCAATAGTGTGCACCCTTAATTTACAGAGAAAAGAAGGTCAGGGAAAAATCTGTAGATGGAAAAATCTCCATACAAGTTCTTTGAACATTTTTCTTTTTTTCTACTTGTTACATAGCACTTTTTGTTAGAAAATGTTTATTTACTATTTATTCAGGTTTTTTAAGGTATCTAATATTTTGATACTTAATTTCT